>NC_133332.1:62435499-62735499 GCF_042186555.1 Aquarana catesbeiana
CTCTCTATCCTTGCGGTATAGGGTATACCCTTGAATGTTTGCCAGCCAATCATGAGAGCTGTTGAACCAGGTCTCTGAAATTCCCACAAAATCCAAATCCTCCTTGTACAACAGTATCTCTAGTTCACCAATCTGGTCCGCCATGCTCCTGGCATTGGTGAACATGCCACATAGTTTAGACCAGTCGCATATTGTCCTCGTATTGGGTGTTTCAAGATTGCAACTAGGACTTGCTACTATACTCACCTTGTGTTTTTGTGCTTTGGTTAACCTACCACTAATGCCCCCAATACTAACCTCTGGAATATCTTCCGCGCTGGCTATCACTGTCTCTGGACCCTCCCCCCCATCGCCTAGTTTAAAAACCCCTCTAACTTTTTGGCCATCTTCATTCCCAGCAGATCTGCACCCTCCTCATTTAGGTCCAGTCCGTCCCTTCTATAGTACCGGTTACCGACTGAGAAGTCGGCCCAGTCCTCCAGGAACCCAAACCCCTCCTTACTGCACCAGATGTTGGCATTCATAATTCCCTCAATAAACTGTATCTCCCCAGTGCCGGCAGCACTCATGCAGCCCTAGACCGTGACACTTCCACCACCATGCTTGACTGTAGGCAAGACACACTTGTCTTTGTACTCCTCACCTGGTTGCCATCACACACTCTTGACACCATCTGACACCAAATAAGTTTATTTTGGTCTCATCAGACCACAGGACATGGTTCCAGTAATCCATGTCCTTAGTCTGCTTGTCTCCAGCAAACTGTTTGCGGGCTTTCTTGTGCATCATCTTTAGAAGAGGCTTCCTTCTGGGACGACAGCCATGCAGACCAATTTGATGCAGTCTGAGGTGTATGGTCTGAGCACTGACAGGCTGACCCCCCACCCCTTCAACCTCTGCAGCAATGCTGGCAGCACTCATACGTCTATTTCCCAAAGGCAACCTCTGGATATGACGCTAAGCACGTGCACTCAATTTCTTTGGTTGACCATGGTGAAGCCTGTTCTTAATGGAACCTGTCCTTTTAAACCACTGTATGGTCTTGGCCACCATGCTGCAGCTCAGTTTCGGGGTCTTGGAAATCTTCTTATAGCCTAGGCCATCTTAATGTAGAGCAACAATTCATTTTTTCAGATCCTCAGAGAGTTCTTTGCCATGAGGTGCCAGTGACCAGTATGAGAGAGTGAGAGCGATAACACCACATTTAACACACCTGCTCCCCATTCACACCTGAGACCTTGTAACACTAACGGGTCACATGACGCTGGGGAGGGAAAATGACTATTTGGGCCCAATTTGGACCTTTTCACTTAAGGGTGTACTCACTTTTGTTGCCAGCGGTTTAGACATTAATGGCTGTGTGTTGTGTTATTTTGAGGGGACAGCAAATTTACACTGTTATACAAGCTGTACACTCACTACTTTTGTAGAAAAGTGTCATTTATTCAGTGTTGTCACATGAAAAGATATAATAAAATATTTACAAAAATGTGAGGGGTGTTCTCACTTTTGTGAGATACTGTAATGCCCTGTACACACGGAAAATGTGTGATAGGACCTTGTTGTCGGAAATTCCGACCGTGTGTGGGCCCCATCACACATTTTCCATCGGAATTTCCGACACACAAAGTTTGAGAGCAGGCTATAAAATTTTCTGACAACAAAATCCGTTGTCGGAAATTCTGATCGGGTGTACACAAATCCGACGGACAAAGTGCCACGCATGCTCAGAATAAATTAAGAGATGAAAGCTATTGGCTACTGCCCCGTTTATAGAACGCTCTATTTGTGTGATCAAAATGATAAAAATTTCATTAGGGTACAGTGTAGCATGACTGTGCAATTCTCACTGAATGTGCGAGAGCATGGAAAGATGAAAATTGGTCTGGGAAGGAAGGGGGTGAAAGTGCCCAGTATTGAATTGGTTAAAGGGATAATGTAAAAAAATAAATAAACATAAAAAGAAAAAAAAAAATTTAAAGCGCCCCATCCCTCTGTCAGGGTTTATGTCTGCATAGAGATACAGACTAGCCAAACAGATTTTAGCTGATTCAAGTCAGTTAAGTAAAACATTTATTCTGAAGGTCATTAAAAAGTTTAGCCTCTCACTTACCATAATTGACTGGTGGAGGTAGAGCAGGAGCACCCTGATTTTTCTCGCACTCCTCCAACTTCTTACGCAGAAAAGCAATTTCCCGCCTCACGGCCAAAACATTGTTCTTGTCGTATGACTCCAGCTGGCTCACCATAACTGAGATGTTGTGGATCTGGGAGAAGAAGAAAGCAAGAAAGAAGGGAGATATATTAAAGAAAAGATACATTAAAACCAGCACAGTAAGGCATAAGAGGATAGAAGAACCATAGAGGCAGAATGGATGGATAAAAAAGGGTAAACAGGAACATACGTAGAGACATCTAAAGACTTATTGACAATGCCAAAAATGCTTGTAACTAGTAGTAAGTGAACTTTATAAGGTTGGGTTCACACTGTCTTTGGGTGTGGCTCACAGCAGGGGTCCGGTGCATCCCTGTTTTCTGTTTCAGAGACAAATCAGGCCCAAATTTTTGCCTGAATTTGGACCTAAAACGAAGCCAAAGATGCACTGGACCCCTGTGCAATCCACTCAACAGCCGCCACGGAGATGTGTGAACCAGCTTCATTGAGAGCCGGTCACAGTCTCCTGTCATGCGACTTGGATGTGGTAAAATCCACATCCACTTCCTATCAGTGTGAACCCAGCCTAAAGAAAAAAATGGGATTTGCATTTATAGGCCACTGACATGCCACTCTACTTACCCTCCAGAGTGTCAGATCTCTCTCTTCCCTTCATCCAATGGTACAGTGCTGGGTGCTTGAATGGGCAATGGGGCCTGGGACCAAGTACTGAACATGGGGGCAGACAGAGTCCTTAGCCCCATATAACCTTCAATGCTGAGTTTACACAGCATTTGTTTTTCTCTCATAGTTACACAGTTACATAGTAGGTGAGGTTCAAACAAAGACACCAGTCCATCAAGTCCAACCTATGTGTGTGATTATATGTCAGTATTACATTGTATATCCCTGTATGTTGCGGTCGTTCAGGTGCTTACCTAATAGTTTCTTGAAACTATCAATGTCCCTTGCTGAGACCACCGCCTGTGGAAGGGAATTCCACATCCTTGCCGTAGCCAATAGCTGCCCTAGCGTCGGTTTTTGTCCGTCGGACTAGCATACAGACGAGCGTATTTCTGGGTCCAGCGGAGTTACGACGTAAAGATTTGAAGCATGTTCCAAATCTAAAGTCCGTCAGATTTGCGACTGGAAAAGTCCGCTGAAGGTCCGGTGAAGCCCACACACGATGGGATTGTCCGCCAGATTTGGTCCGTTGGCATCCGTCGGACAAGTCCGGTCGAAAAGTCCGACCATGTGTACGCTGCATAAGAAAAGTTATGGCCTTTAGATTGTTTGCAGATTTGATCATTTTAATTGAATTGCACATTGATCAGATAAACAAGTATGGCTATTATCTATCTGCTCAAATGCAGCATCTGGGGGGCTGCGAATCCCTGGGCGAAGCAAGTGCCAGCAATAAAATAATGCTAGAAGGTAGCTCACACAGACGCTTGGTGGATGCATTAGAGGCGGGTTCACTTCAGAGAAAGTTGCCAACACATAAATTAGTAAATAAGACCTGGCAGACAGTTAAGAAGATCATGGGGTATAGAGGCATTAATGAGTTTTCACCCATATGGTCTAACGAAACCCTGGGGGAATTAAGGTCTATAGAAAAGAATCCCGTTTGGGAAAGTCACGGAATTCATAGATTGGCTCAGCTGTACAGCGATACTAACTTGAAATCTTTTATGGAACTAAGAATGGAATTTCGAGTTCCATATAATACATTCTATAATTATTTACAGATCAGGCACGCACTGAATACCCAATTTAGGTCTTCCCCTATGAAGCGGTGTAAAACACCGCTCCTTAATAAAACAGTTAAAGCAATAAACACTAAGGGGCTGATTGGAGATGTGTATACGCAGCTATCGGACAAGATTCTGGTTCAAACAAATCAATAGGTTTGTGGCCACTATGAGAAGAGATCCTGCTCGCAGCATGTCTCGGTGACCACATTGGGAAATCTCAAAGAAAACACAGACAATATAACTCAGACTGATCTTTCCCACTACCCGAAACAAAAAAGAAGTTTTTTAACAGATTAAAGAGGAACTGCAGTCTGCTCACATAATTTGTAATAAAAACATCTTTGCCATTCTGAAGCTTCCCTCCAACCACTTTTCATACTATTTTATATATACTGTAATTCTGTACTTGCCAAATATGCTGCAGAAATCTCCCTCAACTAAGTCTGGCTGCATCAATTTTAACTGTGGGCAGCTGAAACTGCTGCCTGTTCACTTACCGGATTTACACAGACACACAGAGGCACACCTTCAGCTCTGCAGCTCTCATTGGCCCTCTTATGACTCACCCCCCCTCCCTTCCTGGCAAACTCTCAGGAGAGTGAGAGAGAAAGCTGTGCATGATGTTATACCCCTAGGCTAATGACCAGATAAGAAACAGGAAGTGGGCTGTATAAGGTATTTACTGGCAGAAAAAAAATGTTTTACAATCCAAGGTAAAACAAGGGCAGAAGATTTAAAGATGGAAAGTTAAAGAAATTACCGAAGGCCCGCTTTAAGGATTGTATATTTTAAACATGCAGCTGAAAAACATAACAATTGTTAGCTTACCTCCTCAAAGAGTGATTCCACCAAGGTGCTGGACCCATTGATGGACTGTTTGAGCCTGATCACCAACGACTCCATTTCTCTGATCTCCAGTTTAAGTAACTCAAAGTCCAGTTCAGTGTAGGAGACGCCACCCAGCTCAACGATCTCCACACGCCGAGTCAGGTTCTTCAGCTTTTCTACGTACTCAGTCAATGTGGCTTGATAATTTTGTATCTAGAGAAGAAAAATAGTCAGTGTTTGCTCTGTATAACTGAAGATAGAACTTTCTAGGAAGAAACATTAAAAAAATGGACAATCAGTGTTATTAAAGTATCATTAAAGTGATTGTAAGAGCTCATTTTTTTAATTAAAACAACAAACATGTAGTACTTACCTGCTCTGTGCAATGGTTTTGCAAAGAGCAGCCCCGATCCTCCTCTTCTCAGGTCCCGCTTGCTATGGGAGCACTTGTGTGGGCTTGCTCTGAGCCCCGCTATGTGTGTCAATGGCCTCGGCTCTGCCCCACCCCTCGCTCCCCCCTCACTGGCTGTGATTGACAACACCAGGAGCCAATGGCTCTTGCTGCTGTCTCTGAGCCAATGAGGAGGGAGAGAGCCGATAGAGCCACTGCTCTCATGCACATCACTGGATGGAGATTGGCCTCAAGTAAATATAAGGGGGGCTGGAGGGGGAGCTGCAAGCAGAAGGTTTTTAAGGTTTTTGTATGCAAATTTACTCCACCTCTAAACCTTTGCTAAAACCTTTCCTTAGTGCTAAACCTTTCCTTGGTGCAGCATTTAATTTTTTGTAAATAACCGGTTGATCATTCCATTTCATGTACCTCCCTGTTGTCAGTGTCCTTGCCATAGCAGCCAATTTTGTTAACTTCATTCTTCCTCTACTAGCCTCTGCAATCTACCCCACATGATAAGAACGTCACTGAGGGACGGGACCAGCAAGGAATAATTGATAGAGAGTTCCCCCTCAGTACATTTGGAAGGTATACTTTAGGCTTCACTTCTCTTGAATGACCAAGGCCCTGGCCCCCATGGAGGGCCGTCTATTTCACAAGCCTACATGAATTCTATAGGTTAAGTGGTGGCATGTGATGGGATTCTATTTTTACAGTTTATGTAAGGAACCAGTGTAAGTATGCAGAGGTCTGAATCCCTGTGCAACAAAAATAATGGCTGTCATGGTTTGTGGGTGGCAATCAGAACCCTTGGAAGAAGCTTAGCCCTAGTAAAAGCAGCTTTTACAGTGCTACATCATATGGCACTAAGGAACCCAATGTGTAAACACATTTTTAAATTAAAAATGACCGCATTTGCCCTCAGTCCTTACCCTGGTGATCTCCTGGTTGACACTGATGCTCAGTTTCTGGTTTGATATCTCAATAGCTTCCAGACGATCTGATGGGAATGTATTGTCGGGAAGGATGACAGAACATTGGCATACTTCTTGTTCATTCACTGTGCCTGTGCTGTTTATCTGTGCAGGAAAGTGAAAAGGAGTAAGTCAAAAACATTTACCCAAACAGATTGTTTTTTTCTTCTAAAGCCAGGGGGTATCTAGCACAGTATACTATAAAGATCGTCAACCAATATGACCAAGGGTCATCATAAAAGTAATCATCTTATGGAGTTAATTTACTAAAGGAGTGAATACTGTTTACTCAGCTTTAGAGAAGTAAATATATTCTCTTTGGATTCTCAAATATGTGCAAACGGAAAAAAAAACTGTGGGGTTGATTTACTAAAACTGGAGAGTGTAAAATCTGGTGCAGCCCTGCATAGAAACCAATCAGCTTTCAGTTTTTTTTGTCAAAGCTTAATTGAACAAGCTGAAATTAGAAGCTGATTGGCTACCACGTACAGCTGCACCAGATTTTGCAATCTACAATTTTAGTAAATCAAACCCAGTGTTTTTACTTGTACATAACTGAACGATTTTAGTGTACACAGCTGCACCTTATTTACCAAGACAAATCAACATTAACTTTGTTAGGTTTGCATTAATTTTGCTAAGTAAAGTAAGTTTTTACTCCTTTAGTAAAGCACCCCAATGTCTTTTGGGTACTTTTTAATAGAAAGCTCTGCTATAAAATGTAAAAGCAGCAAAATCAAGATGAAAAAATTATTGTCTGCCACTGTCAAAATGCCAGAGGGAGCCTGGAGTTATTATAGATTAGGTACTTTCTTATTAGGTAGTTTAATGGCTAAAAAATTTAAAATGATACTGAATTTAAAGAAAACCTTCCATATGTCTAAATTGTTCAAATTTAGAGAGAGAGAGAGAGATCAATTTGAGAGTATCAGTATGCATTCAATGTGATGTAATTTTAATTTAAGATACACTAGTTGTTTTATGTATGATGAAATAAAACTCAAAAGGGGTTAACTTACTAAAACTGGAGAGTGCAAAATCTGGTGCAGCTCTGCATAGAAACCAATCAGCTTCCATTTTTTTTTTGTCAAAGCTTAATTGAACAAGTTGAAGTTAGAACTTGATTGGCTACCATGCACAGCTGCACCAGATTTTGCACTCTCCTATTTTAGTAAATCAATCCCAAAGATTTCTAATATAATGAATGAAGCGAATATAGTGCCTTATAATAATAACTGAATTGTTATATAGGTACTGAAAAGTCTATTGCATTATTTAAAAAAAAAATTGAAAGAGTCTAACTAAGGGCATAAAATGCGCTTACAAAATGTAATTGCATTTAACACCTATATATTTCAATAGGCATGCAAATTAACATCAGTAAATATTATTTCTAACTGGGAGGATACTGATTTCAGTGTTCTGCAGTGGAGCTATTACGTCAGGTTTTGTGAAACATAATCCCATTCAGTATCAGATGCTTGCTGTGATTTATGGAAGCAGTAAATTCTGTCAAAAAACATAAATTATATTTCCCTACAATATGGCAAACTGGAGAATTTTTGTTCAACTTATATTACCCCCCCCCCCCCCCCCAATCAAAATTGAAACATTTCCCACAAATAAAAGTTTTATTTTTGGAAAAATCGTTTTTCTTCCTCTTTGAAAGAGATGCACTACAGCTTTATCCATTAGCACACTGAGATTAAATGAAGAGGTAAAAATGCTAAAGGACACAATGAAACCAAATTTCAAGAGATATACAGATCTGAATTTGCAAAAAAAAATTGCTATGCATCTAATGTACCTATACAGGATTATTTCAACAAAACTTTGGCTACATAGCAAATTTAAAAAAAGGACTTTTTCCTGTGTTTGTGCGTTTTGTGCTTCAATGACGCAAAACAATGACTGTGTTAGAGGAACACATGTTACCCAAATTAGGCTGTTCACATTTTTGTTCAGCATTGCAAAAAATGAGGCTTGGTGTTTTTCTGTGCATTTTCACGCGCTGTAAGGCTTTGAGAAAATGCATGAAATGCATGTATAGAGCGTTTGGATGTGTTTTCATGCATTTCCAACCCCTGGAAGTAGATCCTTCCAAAGTCCACAACAGTGACATTACTGCCATCACCCAATCATCACTGGCCAAACCAAAAACGCATGAAAACAAGTATTAACACATTAAAAATGCACTCCAATTCATATTTAAAATGCATGTCAATGCGCTACAATTGAAATTAAGGAATACACTTAAAAAAGAAGAAGACGAAAACAGGCATGAATAGATGTGTACCTAGTCTAGGCTCCATGCACACTAGCGTTTTTTCTTCTTCAAAAAAACGCTGGATAAAAAAGGCTGATAATAGCCTTTTGTAGTAGCGTTTTAGCAGCATTTAGGAGCGTTTAAGAGTGTTAGCGTTTTATTTGCATTGTTGCAGTAAAAACGCTAATAGCCTAAAGCTGTGCATGGAGACATAGGATAACACTTATTAGCTTCTAGGAGCAGAAAAAAATGGTAATAACAGCTTCTATGAACTTCTAGTGTGCATGGAGCCTAAGGGAAGCTTCACACTGAGGCCATTTTCTGGCGTTTTAGCACTAGAAATAGCCTCTAAATAATGCCTGAAAACCGCCTCCCATTCATTTCAGTGTGACTTTTCACACTGGGGAGGTGCGCTTGCGGGACGTTAAGAAAAGTCCTGCAATTAGCATCTTTGGGGTGGTTTGGGAGCGGTGTATACACTACTACCAAAGCCCTCTGCCCATTGAAATGAATGGGCAGTGCTTCCAAAGCGCCTGAAAAACGCTGCAACACAGGTGCTTTCAACACTTTTTTTGGGGTTAAAGCACCCCGCTAGCGGCTGAAAAGCGCCACTAAAACCACAGTAAATCGCAGCTAAAACTAGCAGCACTTTACCGCTAACCCTCGGGCAGCCCCAGGTTAAAAACTGGCCTAAGGTCAGTCCATCTAAAAGCAATATTTAATTATTATACTCTATTGAGCTCTGCTACCTAGTGGATACAGGACCGGGGTCTCCAGCAGTGAGATCTCCATGTCATAGTTCCTAGCTTTGTTCTTGACCCCTTCAGATGAATAAGAAATGAGACAGGGAGAGAGGGATCTACTCAGAACTCTATGGTAGAAATGCAGAACAAGGGAAGAACTATAAAACCGATGGTTTAAATACTAAGAGTTGAAATAAAACTTTTGATTGGACTGGCCCTTTGTGTATTTCAGAAGCCTATAATGGAACAAGACAGATAATGACGTTGTAAAGTGCTGCACAAACTGTTGGCGCTATATAAATCCTCTATAATAATAATAATAATAAAAATGACGGTTAAAAAGCTATAGTGAGTCTTTAGGGTAGAGATTAGATGCTGGACACTCACCAGGAGGAATGCATGACCCTGCAGCAAGCCCACAGTGAAGATAAGGAGTGAAAGCATCTTGTCCCTTTCTTGGTCCTGGCTGTTGTCCCTGTCTTGTGATGGGACACTGCCAGCTCTATTTATGAGTATAATTTAGGGAGGAGTGATCACTAGGAATTTCCATATTCCCTTGAGTTGTACATCACCCCCCCCCTTCCTTTCAAAGACATACACACCCTGTATTGTGCCCAAGTATTGCGAAATCATGCTGTTGACATAGGTGTAGTAATGTCCTTCCAAATCTGCATATGAAATCTCCTGTGCTGTAAAGGAATATAAAACATTGAATGTCTGAGAATTGTTACTGATACTTTCCTGGAATTTAGCATCAGAGCGGGAGCATATAAAGATGCAAATAATGGGGACATAGCCATATAAATGGAGGAAAATAGAGAGAGAAATGGGGTTCAGGTCAGGCGAGTTTGCTGGCCAATCAAGCACAGTAATCCCATGGTCATTGAACTAGGTATTGGTGTTTTTGGCAGTGTGGGCAGGTGCCAAGTCCTGCTGGAAAATGAAGTTAGCATCCCCATAGAGCTCGCCTGTGGAAGGAAGCATGAAGTGCTCCAAAATATTCTGGTAGACGGCTGTGTTGACCCTGGACTTAATGAAGCACAGTGGACCAACACAAGCAAATGACATGGCTCCCCAAATCAACACAGACTGTGGAAACTTCACACTGGACTTCAAGCAGTGTGTGCCTCTCCATTCTTCCTCCATACTCTGGGTCCTTCCTTTGGCAAATGAGATGCAAAATTTGCTCTCATCAGAAAAGAGGACTTTGGACCACTGAGCAACAGACCAGGTCTGTTTTTCTTTAGCCCAGTTAAGATGCTTCTGATGTTGTTTGTTGTTCAGGAGTGGCTTGATAAGAGGAAAAAGACATTTGAAGCCCATGTTCGGGATCCGTCTGTGTGTGGTGGCTCTTGAGGCACTGACTCCAGCCTTAGTCTACTCCTTGTGAAAGTCCCCAACTCTTTTGAATAGCCTTTTCCTGACAATCCTCTCCAGGCTGCGGTCATTCCTGCTGCTTGTGCACCTTTTTCTTCCACACTTTTCCATTCAAGGGTGTCAATGATGGTTTTCTGCACAACTGTTAGGTCAGGGGGGGGCGTGGCCTGGAGCCAATCCAAGATGGACATGTGAAGCAAGAGCTCCCGCTCCACAGGGTTCTGCTTCATTAACGATCTGCAGCAGAGTCGAGCTTTCTCTCCACCAAAGCAGCCAGGACATGGTGAGGACGGTGAGGAGCATATCAGTGACCAGCTCCCGCTCCCCGAGGATGCAAGGGACACAGATAAGTGCTCAGATCCCCAAGATCTTCAGCTCACGGCCCAGGGACAGAGTGCAGGTCACACATACCGCCTCCTCTCGCACATCTCGCCCCCCCAGCTACAGCCCACGGCACATCGGAGCTCACATGGCGGCAGCAATTGAAACAGAGCTTAGACCCCCTCCAACCCCTCCAGCACTTAATCTGGATGATTTACGCAGTGTAGCTGCGGGCATTAAATGCACACTGCAGGCGGCCATCTCAGACTTGAGATCTGACATCCAGGCAATAGCACTAAGAGTGGAGGACATAGAAACAACCCAGGCCCGCCATGATGTCTCCCTCTGTCAGGTCCAACAAGTCACGGAGTCGCATGCCATTCATCTCAGGGAGATTAATCGCCACATGGAAGACCTAGATAATAGAGGGCAAAGGCACAACCTGAGAGTGAGGGGTGTCCCAGAATCCATAGACTCCAGTCATCTCTCTCATACAGTTAGTGCCATCTTTAACAATCTCCTAGAAAGGCCCCCTGACACCCCGATAATATTTGAACGTATTCACAGAGTGTTGCGCCAAAGAGGAAGAGACACAGACCCCCCCAGAGACACAGTCTATTGTCTCTCAGAGTTTTCCTTAAAAGAAGAAATCCTTCGAAAAGCCAGAGGTCGTAACCAAATATCCTTTCATGGCTCAGAAATTAAAATCTACCAAGATCTTTCTAATATCACACTTCAACGTAGGAGGGAATTAAAGCCTCTGTTGGAGGCACTAAGAGCCAGATCAATATAAGTATGGTGCTGTGCTAATCCATTTGAAAACTGTATACTACATAAATATGTGAAAATATAAAAAATATATATACAAAAAATATTGAGGTGCTGATATCTATTGATCAAGATATCTTGAAGGTCTATAAAGTGACTTGTGTTATACTGATGTGCTGATGTAAAACATAAAACATGTGGTAAAACAATATGTGATCAATATCATGTGCAGAAAAAAAACACAAATAAATATAGTAACAGTAACTGGCTCCAAACAAATTCATATAAAAAATGTGCAAACCAGGCACACAGCAAACGGACACAAAAATAAAGTGCCTAGTGCAAACGGACAAGGTATCAGTGACAACTGCCTAAAAAATTTTGTGACAATGTACTACGAAAAGTCCACAAATAAAAGTGCAAAAATGTCGATCCTCTTTTGGCAAGTAAGGTGACTAGCACAAATAGTGATATTTTCTTTCTTCGTGCAACACACCACACATCAGTGGGCAGTGGCCCCTTACCTGCAGGTAACGGGGTAATAGCAGTACCCACATAAAAGCAGTAACACAAAGCATAAATCCGACGAGCAGCGAGCTCGTATCTCCAGTAAACACAGAGTGTCTTTCCCGTCACTGCGCGTGACGTCACGGCACACAACGAAGTTGGCACTCTGCCATTCGGAAGTTTTTTCATCCCTGCATCTTGAATAAGGGCCGCCATGCCTGAAATTGGCTAATGCTATTACCCCATTACCTGCAGGTAAGGGGCCACTGCCCATTGATGTGTGGTGTGTTGCACGAAGAAAGAAAATATCACTATTTGTGCTAATCACCTTACTTGCCAAAAGAGGATCACCATTTTTGCACTTTTATTTGTGGACTTTTCTTAGTTCATTGTCACAAATTTTTTTAGGCAATTGCCATTGATACCTTGTCCGTTTGCACTAGTCACTTTATTTTTGTGTCCGTTTGCTGTGTACCTGGTTTGCACAATATTTATATGAATTTTATTGGAGCCAGTTACTGTTACTATATTTATTTGTGTTTTTTTCTGCACATGATATTGATCACATGTTGTTTTACCACATGTTTTATCTTTTACATCAGCACGTCAGAATAACACAAGTCACTTTATAGACCTTCAAGATATCTTGATCAATAGATATCAGCACCTCAATATTTTTTGTATACAATATTTTTTGTATATATATTTTTTATATTTTCACATATTTATGTAGTATACAGTTTTCAAATGGATTAGCGCAGCACCATACTTTTATTGATATATTTTACTAATAGGGGCAGGGTGTACCCTATCCGGAGCAGGCGGCTTTTCCTAGTGTTATATTCATTATTTCTATACTCTTTCTCTCCCTCTGTACATGGTAGCGCAGGAATAATTTTATTGTTTACACAAGAGCCAGATCAATTTTGTATTGCTGGAAGTTCCAGTTCTGTTTATCTGCGACTCATCAGGGACACACAGCAAACCTCAAAGTGCCAGAAGACCTGGAACATTTCTGCGGCACCCTGGATATCCCATATGTGGAAGTTCCAGACTGGTACAGCGGTTTCCGCCTACTTCCCCTTAACAGAGTCCCATCCATGGAAGGAATAGATGAAGCAGGCAACTTCACCCTGGGTCGCCGCCGCCCACACCACTTTCCTTCCCGCACAAATGCGAGAGCCTCGGAAACACCTTGTAACGACAGCCCAACTGCCTCACCAGCCCACCGTAGGGCACGCCTTACCTAATCAGGGAGATACTTAATCCTCATACCTTCCTAACACCTTATACATGGCACTAAGCTTATCCCTCACTAACCTGAGACCTACTGCTCGTAAACAAGTCACGTGCTTTAATTAACTTTTACTAACAACAAGTTGGTGGAACGCCAATGCAGTTTTTGCCTCAAAAGGGGGCAGCAACTCTGATCTTGACCAACTGGACCCCCCTCGGCCACAGCATTCCTCTCCTCGAACCCATTATCCTCATGCCACCCAATGGATTATCTAATAACTAAGCTCAGCTAATAGGCTCTCACATTCATCACAAAGCGGTGAACACATAGTCCGCCACTGAGCTAATACCCTCACACCTATGGCGCTTCCCGAGATTTCCCACAATTAGACTAACTCATATGACACCTCAGTTACAACATAAAACAAAGCAGGAGGTTGGGACTTTAAATGAGATGGTTGACTCGTGTAGATAAATGTAAACAAATTTTATTGTTGGAATACAAAGTATATAAATTATATAAATACATGACAATGGTGTAGTTTGAGTGAGAGAATCACTGAGTAAATGTTAACACATCAGTGCATGTGTACAGCAATAGTACCATAGTATTCACAGTTATATACATAGTCAGCACGGCACAACAATAAATTGATAAAAAATGTATTTAACCACCTCAATACTGGGCACTTTCGCCCCCTTCCTTCCCGGACCAATTTTCAGCTTTTAGCGCTCTCGCACTTTTAATGACAATTACTCGGTCATTCTACGCTGTACCCAAATGAAATTTTTATCATTTTGTTTGCACAAATAGAGCTTTCTTTTGGTGGTATTTATTCACGACTCAATTTTTTTTTTTGCGATATAAGCACAAAAATAGCGGAAATTTGGGAAAAAAAAATAATATTTTCTTCTTTCTGTTTTAAAAGAAATCCAATAAAATCGAATCTTGTCATACATTTAAGCCAAAATGTATTCTGCTACATGTTTTTGATAAAAAAAATCCTTTTAAGTGTATAATAATTGGTTTGTGTGATCACGGACATATGTATGCAAATGATCATGTACAGATGTGCGCAGGTGATCACGTACATATGTGTGCAGATTACCATTGGGACATGTGATTTTAGTGGGACATATGTGGGGGACAGCTTTTTTTATTATTTGAGGACATGTGTTTTGGGGATATGTGTTTTGGGGACATGTGTTTTGGGGACATTGTGTGGGGACATGTGTGTTTTACATTATGTGGGGACATGTGTGTGTTTTACATTGTATGGGGACATGTGTGTTGACACTAGGTTGGTGATCAGTGAGTAAAAAGCTGTAAAAAACAGCTCATACTCACTGATCATCAGCCGGCTGCAGCGATCCCCTCTCCTCTCCTCAGTGACAACTTCCGTGTGAGGAGAGGAGAGCTGATCGCCTAGCAACCGGCTGTGTTTACATCACATGATGGCTGTGATTGGACACGGCTGTCATGTGATCAGGAGGGCCAATCACAGAGCCCTCCTGCCGATCCGAGATGCGCCGTGTCCGGGTGACACGAGCACATCGGGATCACGCCGCTGCGCGGACACACGCGTGCGATCCCGCTCCTTCTGAGGGACGTTCCTGAATGTCCACTCAGAAGGAGAGAGCGCCCACCCGGCCGTTTATGTACATTGGCCGGGTGGGAAGTAGTTAAAGCAATAGATACACGTGACAGTTGGCAGCCTTGAGTAGTACAAAAGATTAAAAAGTATGACATGTCCATAAATAAATAAATATCCTAGTAGGGCACATAGCTATATCCTTAAAGCCCGATGTGTTTCTGTGTAAAGAACACTTCTTCAGGGGCGGATATTGTGAAATATCTGTAAAAAACACACATGACATAATGGTTAGTCCTGATGTTGAGGTAGGTACAACAGGACAAACCATGGCTGTTGACCCTATGTACTTACGTGCCAACAGATAACGACGGCATGCACCATGGGCAGGACGGATTGCAAGAGTGAAAGATAGGTAACGTCCCTGTCCATGCCTGCTAGACCATGAGTCAGCGGTAATATGCACCTTACCACTGACCGCCCTGTCCAGTGAGGCATGGACATTGCCTTCCACATGCCGGTAGAGAGCCGGAATCGCCTTCTGTGAAAAAAAGTGGCGTTTGGGAACCTGCCACTGATGTAACCGCACATTCTACAAACTCACGGAAGGGGCAGAGTCTACCAACTGAAAAGGCAGCAGTTGAAGTGCTAGCAATTTAGCCAAGCTGGCATTCAACTGCTGGGCATGTGGATGGCTGGGAGCAAACTTCTTTCGCCGGTGGAGCAACTGGGGTAGGGAAATCTGCCTGCTAGAATCGGACATTGGTGTACTGATAGCAGATTGCCCGCAAGTACTTGGCAGTGGCACACCTAATTCTACACCTTCATTCCTCTCAGTGGAGGTTTCTGAAAGGACTGAAGGTACAGTGTGCTTGGAGATCCCAGCTGATGAGGAGGAGCAAGGAGAGGTCCGCCTTGTTCTTTGGTGTGGGTCTTTTAGGTAGTGTTGCCAATGGACTGCATGGGAGATAGACATATGTCTGATTAAGCATGTGGTGCCCAAGTGCTTGCTGTCTAGTCCATGCTTGATACGCTTCAGACAGAAGTTGCAAATAGCAACGGTGCGATCTGCTGCATACGTCTCAAAAAAGGCCCACACCAAAGAACTTTTGGAATAATGCGTGGAGTCACCAGTGCCCTGCACTTTACGAGCTTTGCGGTGTGATTCAGTCGGTTGGCTGCCCTTAAGCTGGCCCCTGGAGGGCATCCTGCCTCATTGGAGATGTGCCTCCTCCTCCTCCTCTCTCCTATCAGGCACTCACGTAGAGTAAGTGAGCTCATCATCCCCTCCCTCCTCGTCACTATAGCAAACCTGGCAGTATGCTGCAGCTGGGGGAACATGACTGCCAGTTTGTCGTCCTTCTTGGGCAACCCCTCTCTCTGGGCTCATGTTACTGCCTTCCTCAAGCTGGGTACCATCATCGGAGCCTTCAAAACGCTGCGCATCCTCCTGCAGCATGTACTCGACACTGTGGTCGAACAGTTCGGGGGACTCCTCCGGTGGGGCTAGGGAAGGACTAACTGATGATGACCTCGAGTCCAAGGAATAAGCCACTTTGGCACCTGCATTGGCAGCCAAGGTAGCCTGGGTGACAGAGGATGAGGAGGATGAGGATGGCTTGGTCATCCACTCTACCAACTCTTCGGCATGTTGTGGCTCAACACGGCCAGCTGCCGAGAAAAAGGACAAGCATGCCCCCGTCCACGTGCTGATAAGGATGCACTGTGTCCACGACCAGCACTGTTGCCTCTAGACACAGAGCCTGCTTGCCCTCTCTTATTGGCCTGTGACTGTCTGCCTCTCCTCGTTGGCCTTCCAGACATACTGTCTTTGATGTATTGGAATAGGTACACAAGGAATGGCCTGCAGTGAGATGTAGCTGCACAAAGCTGGGGTGTATATATATACTGATTATACTGCAACTAGCTGAATCGCCTGCCTGCCTGTAGTATTATTAGAAAGAGAACACCAGCAACTGTCTGCAGTTAGCTTTAGTTGCACACTGCGCACAGGATACAGTACATTGATTGAAAATACTGCAGCTGCCTGCCTGAGGTATTACTAGAAAGAGAACACCAGCAATTGTCTGCAGTTAGCTTTAGTTGCACACTGCACACAGGATACAGTACACTGACTGAAAATACTGCAGCTGCCTGCCTGAGGTATTATTAGAAAGAGAACACCTGCAAATGTCTGCAGTTAGCTTTAGTTGCACGCTGTGCACACGATACTGTACACTGACTGAAAATACTGCAGCTGCCTGCCTGAGGTATTAATAGAAAGAGAACACCAGCAATTGTCTGCAGTTAGCTTTAGTTGCACACTGCGCACAGGATACAGTACACTGACTGAAAATACTGCAGCTGCCTGCCTGAGGTATTATTAGAAAGAGAACACCAGCAATTGTCTGCAGTTAGCTTTAGTTGCACACTGTGCACAGGATACAGTACACTGACTGAAAATACTGCAGCTGCCTGCCTGAGGTATTAATAGAAAGAGAACACCAGCAATTGTCTGCAGTTAGCTTTAGTTGCACACTGCGCACAGGATACAGTACACTGTACACTTTTTTTTTTTTTCTCTGGTTCCATCAGTCTATCAATTAAGGGGGGTGGTTAATTGCTCACAGGTGCCTATTTAACTGGCTGTAGGACTCAGTCTGAGCATGCTCAGTCTGAGGCTGTGGAACTCGGTGTAAGTGGAGCTGGTATAAGTGGGAGTTAAAAACCAGAGTTTAAAACAGGAGGTTATAACAGGGGTCATAGTACCTGTGTAGTGTGAGTATCTGAGTGTTGTCTGAGTAGTGTGTGTGGATCGTTAGTACTTGTGTATTGTGTACTGTATACTTGAGTATTGCGAGTGCACGTAGGTCTGCGACTGTTCTGCGATTGCACGTAGGTCTGTGAGTACCTGCGTATTGTCTTGTTGTGTACCTGTGTATTGTCTTGAGTATTAGTGCCAGGAAGCTAGCTGTAAGGTAATTTGGACAGGGTAAAATCCCCAAATCCTCACTATATTTAATAGGTACGATGCCCGGCGGGTGTGCAGAGGCGACTCTTTGTACATCTTGCCGCATGTATGCGTTCCTTGATCATCCGATCGAGGGCGAATACTGCTGTGCAAAATGTAAGCACATTGTTTCCCTGGAAGCCCAGGTTCTGAATCTGGGGAGGCAACTGTCAGCACTGAGAAGTCCCTCCATACTAAAGGTGAGCCAGGAACGTACACGGCAGGTGCCGGCAGGGGCCAGCACAGAGGCTGGTGGAGACAAAGAGGTGCAGGCACTAGCAAAGAGTAGATGGGTGACAGTCAGGAGGGGTAGAGGGGGAAGTGCCAGAGAGGCCGATCCAGGACTGGAGCATCCCAATAAGTACGCTCCATTGAGTGACATTGGTGAAACCAGTCAGGGACCAGCACTGCTGGAGATGAGGGACTCTCCTAGCTGCCAGGAGAAGAACTCCTCCAGTGAGAGTGGGGGGGGCAGCAAAGGGAAAGGAAAGACAGATTCTGGTGGTAGGGGGCTCAATTCTTAGAAGGACAGAGAGGACAATCTGTAACCAAGACCTGAAGCGCCGAACAGTATGTTGTCTACCGGGCGCTCGGGTTCGGCACATCACGGATCTTGTGGACAGATTACTGGGAGGGGCTGGGGAAGACCCGGCTGTCATGGTGCACGTTGGCACCAATGACAAAGTCAGAGGCAGATGGAGTGTCCTAAAGAACGGTTTTAGGGACTTAGGTGCTAAATTGAGGAAAAGGACCTCCAAGGTAGTGTTCTCAGGAATACTACCGGTACATCGAGCCACACCAGAAAGGCAGAGGGAGATTAGGGAAGTAAACAAGTGGCTGAAGAGCTGGTGTAGTAAGGAGGGGTTTGGGTTCCTGGAGGACTGGGCCGACTTCTCAGTCGGTAACCGGTACTATAGAAGGGACGGACTGCACCTAAATGAGGAGGGTGCAGACCTGCTGGGAATGATGATGGCCAAAAAGTTAGAGGGGTTTGTAAACTAGGCGATGGGGGGGAGGGTCCAGAGACAGTGATAGCCAGCGCGGAAGATATTCCAGAGGGTATTATTGGGGGCATTAGTGATAGGTTAACCAAAGCACAAAAACACAAGATGAGTATAGTAGCAAGTCCTAGTTGCAATCTTGAAACACCCAATACGAGGACAATATGCGACCGGTCTAAACTATGTGGCATGTTCACCAATGCCAGGAGCATGGCAGACAAGATGGGTCAACTAGAGATACTGTTGTACAAGGAGGATTTGGATTTTGTGGGAATTTCAGAGACCTGGTTCAACAGCTCTCATGATTGGCTGGCAAACATTCAAGGGTATACCCTATACCGCAAGGATATAGAGGGTAAAAAAGGGGGAGGGGTATGCCTATATATCAAGAATAATGTACAAGTGAATGTGAGAGATGACATCACTGAGGGAGCTAGTGAGGAGGTGGAATCCTTATGGGTAGAGCTCCAAAGGGATGAAGCTAAGGGGAAAATAATACTGGGAGTATGCTATAGGCCCCCTAACCTGAGGGAGGAAGTGGAGACGGATCTCCTATCACAAATTGGATTAGCAGCAAGGATGGGAAGTGTTATCATAATGGGGGATTTTAATTATCCAGACATACACTGGGCGGAGGGAACCGCGCATTCATTTAAGGCTCGCCAGTTCCTTAATGTCTTGCAGGACAATTTTATGGGTCAGATGGTAGACGCACCAACTAGAAATAAAACATTACTGGATCTACTGATTACCAACAATACAGACCTGATCACAGATGTGGAAATACGGGGCAATTTAGGTAACAGCGATCACAGGTCAATTAGTTTCAGTATAAATCACACAAATAGGAAGCATGAAGGGAACACAAAGACACTGAATTTCAAAAGAGCCAACTTCCCTAAACTACAAACCTTGCTAAAAGACATAAATTGGGATAAAATATTAGGAACAAAGAATATGGAGGAGAGATGGGTTTGCTTTAAGAGCATATTAAATAAGGGCATTAGCCAATGTATCCCATTGGGTAATAAATTTAAAAGAGCGAACAAAAATCCTGGATGGCTTAACTCCAATGTAAAACTGCATATAAAAGCAAAGGAGAAGGCCTTCAAAAAATACAAGGTTGAGGGATCATCCTCAGCATTCAGACTTTATAAAGAATGCAATAAGAAATGTAAGGGTGCAATTAGGACGGCTAAGATAGAACATGAAAGACACATAGCGGAGGAGAGCAAAAAAAATCCCAAGAAATTCTTTAAGTATGTAAACAGTTAAAAAGGGAGGACAAACCATATTGGCCCCATAAAGAATGAGGAAGGACATCTGGTTACAAAAGATGGGGAGATGGCAAAGGTATTGAATTTATTCTTCTCCTCAGTATTCACGAGTGAATCGGGGGGCTTCAGTAACCAAAACTGCAGTGTTTATCCATATGACACAACACAGGAAGCACCTACATGGTTAACAGAGGACGGAATTAAAATTAGACTTGAGAAACTTAACATTAATAAATCACCGGGACCAGATGGCTTGCATCCGAGGGTACTTAGGGAACTCAGTCAGGTGATTGCCAGACCGTTGTTCCTAATTTTTACAGACAGTCAATTGGCTGATTGGAGAAAAGCCAATGTAGCACCAATATTTAAAAAGGGCCCAAAAAACATCCCTGGGAATTACAGACCAGTTAGCCTAACATCAATAGTGTGTAAACTCTTGGAGGGGATGATAAGGGACTATATACAAGATTTTAGTAATAAGAATGATATCATTAGCAGTAATCAGCATGGATTCATGAAGAATCGTTCTTGCCAAACCAATCTATTAACCTTCTATGAGGAGGTGAGTTGCCATCTAGATAAAGGAAGGCCCGTAGACGTGGTGTATCTGGATTTTGCAAAAGCATTTGACACAGTTCCCCATAAACGTTTACTGTACAAAATAAGGTCCGTTGGCATGGACCATAGGGTGAGTACATGGATTGAAAACTGGCTACAAGGGCGTGTTCAGAGGGTGGTGATAAATGGGGAGTACTCAGAATGGTCAGGGGTGGGTAGTGGGGTTCCCCAGGGTTCTGTGCTGGGACCAATCCTATTTAATTTGTTCATAAACGACCTGGAGGATGGAATAAACAGTTCAATCTCTGTATTTGCAGACGATACTAAGCTAAGCAGGGCAATAACTTCTCCGCAGGATGTGGAAATCTTGCAAAAAGACCTGAACAAATTAATGTAGTGGGCGACTACATGGCAAATGAGGTTCAATGTAGAAAAATGTAAAATAATGCATTTGGGTGGCAAAAATATGAATGCAATCTATACACTGGGGGGAGAACCTCTGGGGGAATCTAGGATGGAAAAGGACCTGGGGGTCCTAGTAGATGATGGGCTCAGCAATGGCATGCAATGCCAAGCTGCTGCTAATAAAGCAAACAGAATATTGGCATGCATTAAAAGGGGGATCAACTCCAGAGATAAAACGATAATTCTCCCGCTCTACAAGACTCTGGTCCGGCCACACCTGGAGTATGCTGTCCAGTTCTGGGCACTAGTCCTCAGGAGGGATGTACTGGAAATGGAGCGAGTACAAAGAAGGGCAACAAAGCTAATAAAGGGTCTGGAGGATCTTAGTTATGAGGAAAGGTTGCGAGCACTTAACTTATTCTCTCTGGAGAAGAGACGCTTGAGAGGGGATATGATTTCAATTTACAAATACTGTACTGGTGACCCCACAATAGGGATAAAACTTTTTCGCAGAAGAGAGTTTAATAAGACTCGTGGCCACTCATTACAATTAGAAGAAAAGAGGTTTAACCTTAAACTACGTAGAGGGTTCTTTACTGTAAGAGCGGCAAGGATGTGGAATTCCCTTCCACAGGCGGTGGTCTCAGCGGGGAGCATTGATAGCTTCAAGAAACTATTAGATAATCACCTGAATGACCGCAACATACAGGGATATGTAATGAAATACTGACACATAATCACACACATAGGTTGGACTTGATGGACTTGTGTCTTTTTTCAACCTCACCTACTATGTAACTATGTAACCAGCAATTGTCTGCAGTTAGCTTTAGTTGCACACTGTGCACAGGATACAGTACAGTGACTGAAAATACTGCAGCTGCCTGCCTGAGGTATTAATAGAAAGAGAACACCAGCAATTGTCTGCAGTTAGCTTTAGTTGCAAACTGCGCACAGGATACAGTACACTGACTGAAAATACTGCAGCTGCCTGCCTGAGGTATTAATAGAAAGAGAACACCAGCAATTGTCTGCAGTTAGCTGTAGTTGCACACTGCAGAGGATACAGTACACTGACTGAAAATAATGCAGCTGCCTGCCTGAGGTATTATTAGAAAGAGAACACCAGCAATTGTCTGCAGTTAGCTTTAGTTGCACACTGTGCACAGGATACAGTACACTGACTGAAAATACTTCGCTTCCTGCCTGTAAGTATATTAGGAAGAGAATAACAGGAACAGATCTAGCTAACTGAATACAGTATATATATATATATATATATATATATATATATATATATATATATATATATATATATATATATATAAACAACACCTGGGATGCATACAAAATACACTGACTGAAAATACTGCAGCTGGCCTGCCTAAGGTATTATTATAAAGAGAACACCAGTAATTGTCTGCAGTTAGCTTTAGTTGCACACTGTGCACAGGATACAGTACATGTGATTTGCACTGTGTACTTACAGTTTACTACCCCCTTAAATGTCACATATGGATCCATATATAATCAGAGAAACACAATAGCACATTATTATTATTATTATACAGTATTCATATAGCGTCAACAGTTTGCACAGCGCTTTACAATATATAGGTACAGTACAATTACAATACAGATTAATACAGAAGGAATAGAAGGGCCCTGCTCATGGCACTTACAATCTAAGGGGCCACATATTAACCACTTGCCACCCGTCCACAGTACTTTTACTGTGGACAGGCAGCATGGTTAGGCTCAGCAACATAAATACACATTGCCTGACTCATGTGCATTTGCACGCCTCCTGCATCATGGAATATCCTTAATAATGCATTGAATATAAACCATGTAAGCAGCTATGGATGAGCAGGGAATAGAATCGGCAGTACTGTTTTAAAAGAAATCAATCTATTTGGATATCTAAGTAATTTTAAAGTAAATCTAACGAAATCTGATTTATTAAATATCTCACTACCTAGAGATCAGGTTTCTTCACTGGTAGCGTTGTTTCCTTTTCACTTGCAAGAAGTAGCAGTGGAATATTTAGGAGTTAAAATTCCAACAGATTTTACAAACCGAATTGTTATTATGGTCGAAGCTTTCTTTATCATGGTTTGGCCGTATTAATTCTATTAAGATGGATACTTTCCCAAAGTATCTATATTTATTCCAAACCTTACCTATTAAACTACCCAAAACATTAAATGGAATTAACTGGAAAACACTTTGCTGATCAAAAAATCATGGAGGAGCAGCTTTGCCAGATTATGAGTGTTATTATATAGCAGCTATATTCTCTCGTATTCTAGATTGGTTCCATCAGCCCGATGATAAACAATGGGTTCAATTGGAAATTGATTCTTCCCCATTAAATCCTAAAGCTTCTTTGTGGCTCTGTTTTAAAGATATAGGATTGCGGTCTTCTTGGCCTTGGTTTACTTGTATGGTTTTGGAGTGTTGGCATCATTATTTAAAATTATCCCCTCTCTTCTATTCCAGCTCCACTCACTCCTTTAATAGACAATCCTTCTTTATCTATTGGTGTTCATTCAAATGCTATTTTAACTTAGGACAAATTCTACTGGCCTCAGATTAGGCATATAATTTTGGAAGGTACCTTTATGCCATTAGTAAATTTTCAAGCTCTACATGATCATAAAAAAGGTATTTGGTTTGTTTATCTGCAATTGCAGAGTTTTTACTCCTCTTTGACCCCGAAACACTCTATCCATCGACCGCTTACAGATTTTGAGCAGCTATGTATATCTTTGGAACCACCAACACACACTATATCTAAGATATATATGTTATTATTTATTTTTAACTACCCTGGTTTACCATCATATACGGTCAAATGGGAGATGGAGCTAAATAGATTAATACAAGAGGAAGATCAAATTTTTATCAATACCCATCAACTCTCAATAGCTTGTGACACCCAAGAGCGCAATTTTCAACTGGTGGTATCGTACTCCGGTTAACTTATTTTTACATCACAATCAGATATATGCTGGTGTTGTAATGTCGCCATAGGTAACTTATCTCATCTCTGGTGGGCTTGTCCCCCTATCAATTATGGGATCAAGTAATCAGCTTATATAATATTGTTATGGGTGAATCAATCAACAACTTGGTTGAATTCTCTCTTTTCTTTTTCATCTCGATCACTATCTAAAACAAAAAAATCTCTTCTTTGTTTCTTTCTCTAAGCAATTAGACAATTGATACCCAGATACTGGAAAACTTCTACTGCTCCTTCAATTTTGGAGTGGATTGAGACTCTTAATGGTATTATGCATATGGAGATACTGGTAGCTGAAAATAATGATACTATACAGAAGTTTAATGGGGTGTGGCAGACCTGGATAATATTTAAAGATTCAGCAAAGTTCTTGGAATTTTTTAATTCCTAAGATCATTTTTATTGGAACATACATATTCTAACTTTGTTTGTTTCAAATCTGTAAAAAGTTGAAGAAAAAACCTATAATTGTACACCATTATATGTGTTTTCCCCCCGTTTTTTCTTTACCCCCCCCCCCCTTTTTGTTTTATTATATTTTTTTTTTTCTCGTCCTGAATATAGCGAGGGTTTTTAGAGAGATGTGTTTATTTTATAAGTTAGTAATTATGAAATTAATGAACATCTCAGCTATCAATATGTATTCAGGATGACTGTATTGGTTTGTGTATAGCTTGTTTGTTGCTGTTTGTGAAAAACTTTGAAAACTTTGAAAACTAATAAAAACATATTGGAATGAAGAGTTCTCACAGTCTTCACAGATTCTTGACAACTGCCACCTGGAGCTGCAAAAAAAAAAAAAACTACACTATAACCATTCTCAGTACAGCAGCCCCAATTTTGACAGTGTTGAATTGGAGCAGCACTGTCCAGCCACTAAACAATATTTGTCGCTTTTGTCTCTCAAATTTTACGTTCTAATTTCTCTTTCAAGACAAAGCATGTCTTGTCTCTCCCTCTCATATTATGACCTAACCAAGCTGCTTAAATAATACTCATCCACTGCAAAATACAGTATTTGTGGCAATCTTCTTTTAGATAGTACATTCTCATTTTTATTGCAAGATACAACTTGCCTTGTCCCTTTCTATTTGCTCTTAGTCAAGTGTTTGGGTACTGTCCTGATCCTAACTAATTTCTATCACACACATTGCGGAAGTCTATACTTGGTATATTCTGGAAATAATTGAGGATGCTGAGATGGGAGTGGATTTTGGGGATGTGGGATTGTGGTTTTGAAGTGTTTCTGTGCACTGTTTTTACATTTTATTAAAGACAATGCAGATTGGTACTGTGTAAAAAGAAGCTCACAGACTATACTAATAAAGTATTTTGTCACTGGCCAATTAGTGTAAAGCTGAGGGCTTTTTTTTCTGTTGGGTAAACTTTTCCAGTAGTGTTTAGATCTGTTGTGTCTGCTTCTTCCATTAGTCAAGTAGTTCAGATCTATTACCTACTGATCAAAAAAGGTATTTTATTTTAGGTTGAAATCAGATTGGATTTCACATCCAAAATACATGATGAAAGAGTATAGAGTTGCTAATGCTGTCCGTGAAATTCATACTGTTTTATAGCACCACATACATCTTAAATGCATCTCCAAAGTATGAAGTTTAAATGATTGGTGTTTTTTCCTTGTCACCCTTGAAGTTGCAATACATGGACCCTCTCCTCACTGTATTGTATTTTTAAAAAAATGTTTTTGCTTTGGTAGATGTCTGTAGCAGTGTTCAGCTCAGCATGCCCTTTTTGGCAATATATTGCCTATTGGCCTTGAAAACTGTCAGAATTTGGTTCACTCAGCATATACAATGGGGTTCACAGCTAATTTTGGATTTCAAGCAGATTTCAAAGAACCCAGATGAATCAAACCTGGACAAATTTACTCATCCCTGCTCCTTAATGGGATACCCAAAAATATTGAGATAAAAGCACTATTTATTTCCTTTAACCACTTCAGCCCTGGAAAATTTTACCCCCGTTCCTGACCAGAGCACTTTTTAAAATTTGGCATTGCTTCGTTTTTAACTGACGATTGCGAGGTCGTTTGACGCTGTACCCAAATAAAATTTCTGTCCTTTTTTTCCCCAGAAACAGAGCTTTCTTTTGGTGGTATTTGATCACCTCTGCGACAATTTTTTGCTATAATAAATATCCCCAAATTTTTTTGGAAAAAACACATTTCTTCATCAGTTTAGGCCAATATATATTCTTCTACATATTTTTGGTAAAAAAAACCGCAATAAGCGTATATTGATTGGTTTGCGCAAAAGTTATAGTGTCTGCAAACTATGGGAAAGATTTATGGCATTTTTATGGGATTTTTATTTTTTTATTTTTCTTTACTAGTAAGTGATCTACAATTTTTATCAGTACTGCGACATCGCGATGGACAGATCGGAGACTTTTGACTCGTTTTTGGGACCATTGGCATTTATACAGCGATCGGTGCTATAAAAATACATTGATTACTGTGTAAATGTCACTGGCAGGGAAGGGGTTAACACTAGGGGGCGATCAAGGGGTTAATTGTGTGTTCTAACTGTATGGGGATAGGATTGATTAGGAGAGGAGACATATCGTTTTTCCTACTTAGTAGGAACAAACAATATGGCTCCTCTCTGACAGCACAGGGATTTGTGTGTTTACACACACAAATTCCCGTGCTGGCGCTCATGCACGCAATTGCGTGTGAGTATTTTGCAGCTCTCATTTGTTTTTGAAAATGAAGAAAGATAAGAAAAATGTTTTTTTTTTCTTTTTTCAATTTTCAAAACTTTGTGACAAAAAGTGAGGTCTGCAAAATACTCACCATACCTCTCAGCAAATAGCTTGGGGTGTCTACTTTCCAAAATGGGGTCATTTGGGGTGGTTTTGTGCCATCTGGGCATTCCATGGCCTCCGAAACTGTGATAGGCAGTGAAGAGTAAAATCAAAATTTACACCCTTAGAAAGCCTGAAAGCGGTGATTGGTTTTCGGGGTCCCATAGGTGGCTAGGCTCCCAAAAAGTCTCACACATGTGGTATCCCCGTACTCGGGAGAAGCAACAGATTGTATTTTGGTGTGTAATTTCACATATTCCCATGGCATGTTAGAGCAATATATCATTTAGTGACAACTTTGTGCAAAAAAAAAAAAAATGTGTCTTTTTCCTGCAACTTGTGTCACAATATAAAATATTCCATGGACTCGACATGCCTCTCAGCAAATAGCTTGGGGTGTCTACTTTCCAAAATGGGGTCATTTGGGGGGGGGTTTGAACTGTCCTGGCATTTTATGCACAACATTTAGAAGCTTATGTCACACATCACCCAATCTTCTAACCACTTGAAGACAAAGCCCTTTCTGATACTTTTTGTTTACATGAAAAAATTATTTTTTTTGCAAGAAAATTACTTTGAACCCCCAAACATTATATATTTTCTTAAAGCAAAGGCCCTACAGATTAAAATGGTGGGTGTTTCATTTTTTTTTCACACAGTATTTGCGCAGCGATTTTTCAAACAAATTTTTTTGGGGGAAAAAAGACACTTTTTTAAATTTTAATGCACTAAAACACACTATATTGCCCAAATGTTTGATGAAATAAAAAAGATGATGTTAGGCCAAGTACAGGGATACCAAACACGACATGCTTTAAAATTGCGCACAAACGTGCAGTGGTGACAAACTAAATACATTTTTTAAAGCCTTTAAAAGCCTTTACAGGTTACCTCTTTAGATTTACAGAGGAGGTCTACTGCTAAAATGACTGCCCTCGATCTGACCTTCGTGGTGATACCTCACATGCATGGTGCAATTGCTGTTTACATTTGACACCAGATCGACGCTTGCGTTCGCCTTTGCGTGAGAGCTGGGGGGGACAGGGGTGCTTTTTTTTTTTTTTTTTTTTTTTTTGCTTTTTTATCCTATTTTTAAACTGTTCCTTTCATTTTATTTATTTTTTTTTTTCATTTTTATTGTTATTTCAGGGAATGTAAATATCCCCTATGATAGCAATAGGTAGTGACAGGTACTCTTTTTTGAAAAAAATGGGGTCTATTAGACCCTAGATCTCTCCTCTGCCCTCAAAGCATCTGACCACACCAAGATCGGTGTGATAAAATGCTTTCCCAATTTCCCAATGGTGCTATTTACATCCGGCGAAATCTAAGTCATAAAATGCTCGTAGCTTCCGGTTTCTTAGGCCATAGAGATGATTGGAGCCATTCTGGTCTCTGATCAGCTCTATGGTCAGCTGGCTGAATCACCGGCTGCATTCTCAGGTTCCCTGTTGGGACAGGAGAGCCAGAGAAAAACATGGAAGACGGTGGGGGGGCATTCCCTCCCACTGCTTGTAAAAGCAGTCTAGAGGCTAATTAGCTGCTAGGATTGCTTTTACATGAAAGTTGACCGCTGGCTGAAAAGAATGATACCAAGATGATACCTAAACCTGCAGGCATCATTCTTGTATAACCACTCAAAGTCCAGCAACTTACCAGTACGTTGCTGGTCCTTGTTGGGCATATATTGTAAACTTTTTTTTCATGCAGCCTGTGCGCTGAACGAAAAAAAGAGATTGATCCGTGGGTATGCCCACCATTAGAATACCTCCCTTCATCCACCCACTTCTAATGATGGGCATACATGCACCATTTACATATGCCGAAGCATGGGGACATCCGCCCCAAAAGGTAGGAGCAAATCGCTCCTTCGCCCTCTGCTTCGGCATACATCCTCTTTTTTTAACTGTGGTGGTGAAATCACCTCCTACAGCGCTGGAGTCACGGCTTTATGTATCGTGGGAGCAAACGCTGTTGCTGTCAAGATAAATAAATCCGCGCTGCAACTGAATGGTGTACCTTCTAAGTAAATGATGGTTAACAATAAAACAAAGTAACATTACAGTATAACATTAAGACTTACCATACCTGCAAAGCAAATACAAAAAAAACATAGTAAAAAATAAAAATTTTTTTAACGCAACCTGTACTTAAAATATATATATGCCGAAGCATGGTGGCATCCACCCGCAAAAGGTAGGAGCAAATCGCTCCTCTGCCCCTGCTTCCCCCATGCTTCGGCAAATATGCTCTTTTTTTTAACTGTGGTGGTGAAATCACCTCCGACAGCGCTGGAGTCACAGCTTTGTGTATCGTGGGAGCAAACGCTGTTGCTGTCAAGATAAATAAATCCGCTCTGCAGCTGAATGGCGTACCTGAAAACAAAAAAATGGTTAACAATAAAACACAGTAAACAATAAAGTATAAAAAAATTGCATACCTGAAAAGCAAACATAAAGACAAAGATAAAACATAATAACAATAAAACATTGCAGAATAGAATACAGTAAAAAAGAGCTGAACAATAGAGAGAGAATAGAGAGAGAACAATAAAAGGACAACTAATTTTGTTGTTTTTATTTTATATATTTTTTTGTGTTTTTTTTTTTTTTTTTTTTTTTTTATTTTTTTTACACTTTTTTTTGTAACTGTAACTTTTGTAACTGTAACCGATTCCAGGTTCGGGTCTCTCAAAATGCGATGGCATCTTGGGAGACCCTGTGAAAGTGTGCCTAGTTTGTGCAGTGCTGTACCCTAAGCTAATATTCAATTAGTGTATGGTAGCGTTCAAAACATTCACCAATGCAAAGACCAGGATTGCCAGGACAGAGGGGACAATAATACCGGGTGTTACGCCTATATCCGCGCTTGCTGCAGACACGACATCTTTTTTGGGGGGTTCGTTGAGTAGGGGTACTCGGGAGGACATAAAGAAAATGCCTCTCATGCAGCCGGCTTACTGCATTTGGTTGGAGAAGGTGAGGTGGAGCACCGTCTGGAAACAGAAGGACTCTGACGATCTCTTCCTGGAATTTAAGGAAGGATCCAGTCCGTCCTGAAGCTCTGTATAGCACATGAGCGTTCAGGAAAGCCAATTGAAATAAATAAACAGACACTTTCTTGTACCAGCATCTGGCCTTACGGGCAACTAGGTACGGCGCCAACAACTGGTCGTTGAGGTCCACCCCTTCCATATTTTGGTTATATTCGTGAGCACAGAGGGGTTTCTCCACAATACCAGACACCGTAGTAATTTGGACCGTCATGTCTGCATGAAGGAAAGTAAGAACGAAAACATTCTTATTATCCCTCCACTTCATAGTTACATAGTTACATATAGTTACATAGTAGGCGAGGTTGAAAAAAGACACAAGTCCATCAAGTCCAACCTATGTGTGTGATTATGTGTCAGTATTACATTACATATCCCTGTATATTGCGGTCATTCAGGTGATTATCTAATAGTTTCTTGAAGCTATCAATGCTCCCCGCTGAGACCACCGCCTGTGGAAGGGAATTCCACATCCTTGCCGCTCTTACAGTAAAGAACCCTCTACGTAGTTTAAGGTTAAACCTCTTTTCTTCTAATTGTAATGAGTGGCCACGAGTCTTATTAAACTCTCTTCTGCGAAAAAGTTTTATCCCTATTGTGGGGTCACCAGTACAGTATTTGTAAATTGAAATCATATCCCCTCTCAAGCGTCTCTTCTCCAGAGAGAATAAGTTCAGTGCTCGCAACCTTTCCTCATAACTAAGATCCTCCAGACCCTTTATTAGCTTTGTTGCCCTTCTTTGTACTCGCTCCATTTCCAGTACGTCCCTCCTGAGGACTGGTGCCCAGAACGGGACAGCATACTCCAGGTGCAGGCGGACCAGAGTCTTGTAGAGCGGGAGAATTATCGTTTTATCTCTGCAGTTGATCCCCCTTTTAATGCATGCCAATATTCTGTTTGCTTTATTAGCAGCAGCTTGGCATTGCATGCCATTGCTGAGCCTATCATCCACTAGGACCCCCAGGTCCTTTTCCATCCTAGATTCCCCCAGAGGTTCTCCCCCCAGTGTATACATTGCATTCATATTTTTGCCACCCAAATGCATTATTTTACATTTTTCTACATTGAACCTCATTTGCCATGTAGTCGCCCACTACATTAATTTGTTCAGGTCTTTTTGCAAGATTTCCACATCCTGCGGAGCATTTATTGCCCTGCTTAGCTTAGTATCGTCTGCAAATACAGAGATTGAACTGTTTATCCCATCCTCCAGGTCGTTTATGAACAAATTAAATAGGATTGGTCCCAGCACAGAACCCTGGGGAACCCCACTACCCACCCCTGACCATTCTGAGTACTCCCTATTTATCACCACCCTCTGAACACGCCCTTGTAGCCAGTTTTCAATCCATGTACTCACCCTATGGTCCATGCCAACGCACCTTATTTTGTACAGTAAACGTTTATGGGGAACTGTGTCAAATGCTTTTGCAAAATCCAGATACACCACGTCTACGGGCCTTCCTTTATCTAGATGGCAACTCACCTCCTCATAGAAGGTTAATAGATTGGTTTGGCAAGAACGATTCTTCATGAATCCATGCTGATTACTGCTAATGATATCATTCTTATTACTAAAATCTTGTATATAGTCCCTTATCATCCCCTCCAAGAGTTTACACACTATTGATGTTAGGCTAACTGGTCTGTAATTCCCAGGGATGTTTTTTGGGCCCTTTTTAAATATTGGTGCTACATTGGCTTTTCTCCAATCAGCTGGTACCATTCCAGTCAATAGACTGTCTGTAAAAATTAGGAACAACGGTCTGGCAATCACCTGACTGAGTTCCCTAAGTACCCTCGGATGCAAGCCATCTGGTCCCAGTGATTTATTAATGTTAAGTTTCTCAAGTCTAATTTTAATTCCGTCCTCTGATAACCATGTAGGTGCTTCCTGTGTTGTGTCATGAGGATAAACACTGCAGTTTTGGTTACTGAAGCCCCCCGATTCACTCGTGAAGACTGAGGAGAAGAATAAATTCAATACCTTTGCCATCTCCCCATCCTTTGTAACCAGATGTCCTTCCTCATTCTTTATGGGGCCAATATGGTCTGTCCTCCCTTTTTTACTGTTTACATACTTAAAGAATTTCTTGGGATTTTTTTTGCTCTCCTCCGCTATGTGTCTTTCATGTTCTATCTTAGCCATCCTAATTGCACCCTTACATTTCTTATTGCATTCTTTATAAATTCTGAATGCTGTGGATGATCCCTCAACCTTGTATTTTTTGAAGGCCTTCTCCTTTGCTTTTATATGCATTTTTACATTGGAGTTAAGCCATCCAGGATGTTTGTTCGCTCTTTTAAATTTATTACCCAATGGGATACATTGGCTAATGCCCTTATTTAATATGCTCTTAAAGCAAACCCATCTCTCCTCCGTATTCTTTGTTCCTAATATTTTATCCCAATTTATGCCTTTTAGCAAGGTTTGTAGTTTAGGGAAGTTTGCTCTTTTGAAATTCAGTGTCTTTGTGTTCCCTTCATGTTTCCTATTTGTGTGATTTATACTGAAACTAATTGACCTGTGATCGCTGTTACCTAAATTGCCCCGTATTTCCACATCTGTTATCAGGTCTGTATTGTTGGTAATCAGTAGATCTAGTAATGTTTTATTTCTAGTTGGTGCGTCTACCATCTGACCCATAAAATTGTCCTGCAAGACACTAAGGAACTGGCGAGCCTTAAATGAATGCGCGGTTCCCTCCGCCCAGTCTATGTCTGGATAATTAAAATCCCCCATTATAATAACACTTCCCATCCTTGCTGCTAATCCAATTTGTGATAGGAGATCCGTCTCCACTTCCTCCCTCAGGTTAGGGGGCCTATAGCATACTCCCAGTATTATTTTCCCCTTAGCTTCATCCCTAGGGAGCTCTACCCATAAAGATTCCACCTCCTCCCTAGCCCCCTCAGTGATGTCATCTCTCACATTCACTTGTACATTATTCTTGATATATAGGCATACCCCTCCCCCTTTTTTACCCTCTCTATCCTTGCGGTATAGGGTATACCCTTGAATGTTTGCCAGCCAATCATGAGAGCTGTTGAACCAGGTCTCTGAAATTCCCACAAAATCCAAATCCTCCTTTTACAACAGTATCTCTAGTTCACCCATCTTGTCCGCCAGGCTCCTGGCATTGGTGAACATGCCACATAGTTTAGACCGGTCGCATATTGTCCTCGTATTGGGTGTTTCAAGATTGCAACTTGGACTTGCTACTATACTCACCTTGTGTTTTTGGGCTTTGGTTAACCTACCACTAATGCCCCCAATACTACCCTCTGGAATATCTTCCGCGCTGGCTATCACTGTCTCTGGACCCTCCCCCCCATCGCCTAGTTTAAAAACCCCTCTAACTTTTTGGCCATCTTCATTCCCAGCAGATCTGCACCCTCCTCATTTAGGTGCAGTCCGTCCCTTCTATAGTACCGGTTACCGACTGAGAAGTCGGCCCAGTCCTCCAGGAACCCAAACCCCTCCTTACTACACCAGCTCTTCAGCCACTTGTTTACTTCCCTAATCTCCCTCTGCCTCTCTGGTGTGGCTCGATGTACTGGTAGTATTTCTGAGAACACTACCTTGGAGGTCCTTTTCCTCAATTTAGCTCCTAAGTCCCTAAAATTGTTCTTTAGGACACTCCATCTGCCTCTGACTTTGTCATTGGTGCCAACGTGCACCATGACAGCCGGGTCTTCCCCAGCCCCTCCCAGTAATCTGTCCACAAGATCCGTGATGTGCCGAACCCGAGCGCCCGGTAGACAACATACTGTTCGGCGCTTCAGGTCTTGGTTACAGATTGCCCTCTCTGTCCTTCTAAGAATTGAGTCCCCTACCACCAGAATCTGTCTTTCCTTTCCCTTTGCTGCCCCCCCACTCTCACTGGAGGAGTTCTTCTCCTGGCAGCTAGGAGAGTCCCTCATCTCCAGCAGTGCTGGTCCCTGACTGGTTACACCAATGTCACTCAATGGAGCGTACTTATTGAGATGCTCCAGTCCTGGATCGGCCTCTCTGGCACTTCCCCCTCTACCCCTCCTGACTGTCACCCATCTACTCTTTGCTAGTGCCTGCACCTCTTTGTCTCCACCCGCCTCTGTGCTGGCCCCTGCCGGCACCTGCCGTGTACGTTCCTGGCTCACCTTTAGTATGGAGGGACTTCTCAGTGCTGACAGTTGCTTCCCCAGATTCAGAACCTGGGCTTCCAGGGAAACAATGTGCTTACATTTTGCACAGCAGTATACTTCATAGCGAGCAAGTTATTACACTTGAAGCAGGCTCTCTCCCCTAGTCTAAGACGGGGGAGAGAGCGCGGTGCCACATGCTCCAATCTGCTGATCAAACAAGTGACTAAAAAGTGGCACGCTCGTGTAATAATTGTCCACGTACAAGTGGTACCCCTTTCCGAATAAGGGTGACACCAAGTCCCACACAATCTTGCCAGAGCTTCCTATGTAGTCAGGGCAGTTTGTCAGCTCTACGTGGCTATCTTTTTCCTCGTAAACCATAAAACTACACGTATAGCCTGTGGCCCTGTCACAGAGCTTATACATCTTGACCCCGTATCTGTCTGGGAAGGTACTGTTTGAATGACAAGCGGGCAGAAAACTTAATCAGGGACTCATCAACGCAGACAACTTGATGGGGAGTAAACAAGTCTGCAAAACGTTGGGGCTGAATTTTGTAGAGCCGATCGTATTCAGGGTCTCCACGAGGACGACAGAGTTCATTATCATTGAAGTGCATGAACCGCAAATCTGCTCGTATCGTGCCCTGAACAAGGGCATATGGTCAATTGGGTCAGTGGACCAATATGACCGCAACTCACTCTTTTTAGTTATGCCCATGTTGAGGGAAAGGCCCAGAAAGAGCTTAAGTTCGGAAACCGTAATTGGTCTCCAATCTCTGGCAAGGGAGGACTGGGGAATAGTGACAATGTGTTGACCAGCGTACAAATTGCTTTGGTCCACAATAGATCTATAGAGATCTTCGGTGAAAAACAGCGAATAAAAATCAAGTGACGTAAAATCAATTGTTTCCACCTGAATGCCGGGTTGGCCAGTGAATGGGGGAAGTACGGGTGCTGCAGATGTGGTGGGTTCCCAATTAGGATTGGCAAATGCAGCAGGAAGGGCACTATGGGCACGACAGGCCTGTGTTCATCTTCTTGGTGGCAGCGGGACACTACTTGTGCTTGCCACCTCACCAGCTTGAACTGCACTTATGGGACTCGCCACGTCACCACGTGATACTGCAGTGCTGGATAGACTACGACCAGGATGTACTAGGCTGCTGGTGCTTGCCAGTTCACCAGAAGGAATAGCGGGGCTAGTACTGCTCTGCTCCATACGAGGGACCTGCGGTTCTTGCACATCAACGATGGAAGAAGAAGTTCGGGGTCTGGTACGCCTGACCTTGGCAGGGACCACTCCATCGTCAGAGCTATCTGTCATGGTGCCGCTGTCGTCTACAGGATCGTATTATGAGCCTGAATCTGACAGATGAGTGACTTCCTCTTCACTATCTGTCATGCTCAGAAACGTGTAGGCCTCTTCACTAGTGTACCTTCGATTTGCCATTTTGGGCTCTAAATTTAGTGGTACACTAGTGAGACACATAGGTAAAAAAGCTCCTGACTGTTAGCGACTGTATCAAAACGCTACAAAAAAAACTGTTAGCGATCGCAGGGATCAGGCCTGACTCTGCGAACGCTGCAGTTATGTGTTTAGTGTTTTGTAAGTGACAGTGATCGATCTATACTGCACTTGGATGGGCTGGGCTGGGCTGGGCCAGGCGGAGGGGCAAAACGCAGGTGCTAGCAGGTATCTGGGCTGATCCCACTAACACTGCGTTTTTGGGAACCCTAAACTGCTGGGGACACTAGCATAGATCTGATCGGATCAGATATTGATCCGTTCAGATACTATACCACTAAGGGGGGTGTATGCTGCGTGCGTGGGTGTTAGCGGTACTGGCACTAACCTGACGCTGCCTGGGGTGACGCAGACCCTATCTGACCCTAAAACCTAACTTGTATCACCCGCCGAGCGATAAACCTTTATTAGGTAATAAACGGCGGGTGCCCTGACACTATCAAAAATTAAAGAACTAACCAGTGTCACCCGTAACAGTTATACGGTGATCACTGGTGAAAGGGTTAACTAGGGGGCAATCAGGGGGTTAAAACCTTTATTAGGTAGTATATGGGGGTCCCTGACGCTATAAAACGCTGATGGCGAACCTAAATACTTACCTCCCTAACTAGCATCACCTGTGACACTAATACAGCGATCAGAAAAATGATTGCTTAGTGACACTGGCGACGGGGGTGATTACGGGGTTAAACCTTTATTAGGGGGGGTTAGGGGGGCACCCTAGACCTAAAGGGGCCTACCACTAACTGCCTTACCACTTATAATGGTCACAAATGACACCAATGCAGTAATCAGTAAAAAAAAAAAAAAAAAAAAACTGCTATTGGTGTCACTGTGACAGGGGGTGCAGGGGGGTGATCAGGGGTGATTGGGGGGTGAAAAATGTGCCTAGAGTGTTCTACTGTATGTGCAGTGTTGGTGCACTTACTTGGATGTCTTCTCTCCTCGGCGCTGGAACAAAAAGACCGTCACGAGGAGAGATGACATCACTTCCTCTGCCGCTGTTTACATTACAGCAGCAGAGGAAGATTTTCATTTGCCGGGAGCGATCACGAAGGGGTGGCTATGAATCAATGGCCTCCCCCTCAGCACGGATCGCTCCTGGAGGGATGCCGACCACCTCGGGCACCGGGGACACAATGCGCCCCCCGCCCGCGGGAGGCAAATCACATATCAGATATGTGATTTTGCCTGACTGTACCATTCTGCCGCAGTATATCTGCGTTAGGCGGTCGGCAAGTGGTTAACTGTTGATTCAAGATTATCAGTCACACGGGGGGTTGATTTACTGAAACTGGAGAGTACAAAATATGGTGCAGCTGTGCATGATAGCCAATCAGCTTGTAACCGTTTGTTCAGTTAAGCTTTGACAAAAATACCTGGAAGCTGATTGGTTTCTCTGCAGAGCTGCACCAGATTTTGCACTCTCCAATTTTAGTAAATCAACCCCATTGTGTGCATTGTGTCATTGTTTGCACTGCCTATCTGCAATGCGAGAAGTACAACCAAGTTGCAGCAAAATGCACAGTCTGCATATATAAATAGCCAATATGACTGCCACCCTGCACATTTATAAATACAATTTATAATTTGGAAAGAAGTCTTATTGTTCCCAGGTACAAACATGTGGGATTTACACTACTGCTGCTGGTGCCTATTAGCAGTTGATAGGGATCATGTGGGTGTCAGAGGACTGTAGCTTGATTACAACAGTGCGTTAAAAATGGAGCTGGGAATAATTTGCACTCTTTTCCTTTCATTTGGTGTCAGCCTGACCCTGTAGGGTTGATTTACTAAGGGCACATAGATTGTGCACTTTGAAAAGTGCAGTTGCTGCAGGTTTTAGTAAATGAGGTAAGGCTTCACTTTGCAAAGAATCACGTGCAATGAAATAAAATATTTTTGCTTGTACATGATTGGATGATAGTAGCCAGCATAGCTTCTGCTCATTTACTAAGCTCTGGTGCAACTGCACTTTGCAAAGTGCACAGTCTATTTGCCTTTAGTAAATCAACCCCTATGTGTCCTCACATGGGGGGTGAACCAGAGAAGAAAAAACTTGCCCCCAGACCCCTAAACAACCTGTACTGGTTGTCCTATTCTCTGTTGTTGCATGTGAGCATGATGGAGATGCTCCTACCAAAAAATATATAGAAATAATGCATGGGCAGCCTAGAGTGATATTCAACATTTTTATTAGTATACACACAAAAATATCCAATTTGTACAGTATAATGCTCCTGCATTACAAATGACTTTTTTGGCGAACAAAAGTTTTTTCAGTGTTCTGACAGACAGTAGAAACAAAATACAGTAGGCCTTTTCATATTACATTTAATGAATCTATTAAGATTTAACATTTATGGGTCAAACCACAGTCACATATGTGAAAGCTCAGAGTGGCATCACACTGGATTTACTATGTTTATGTCTTTATGCCCAAATCACGGCAGATCATGCAAATAATCTGTCAAGGGAATTTCTGGAGACAGCAATGTAAGAGTTGACATTTCTGACAGGTATAAAGTGCAGACACCTAGATGTTTTTCAGTCTTCCTGGTCATACAGCTCTGACCAGGCAAAGCACTTCCTGTTTGCCAGCTCTCTTCTACCCCTTAAATTTATGTTGACTCGTCATTATAATGGGCAGGCCCACTGGCAAATAGGGGAGTGAGCAAGCACTAAGAAAAGAGGAGTTGATGCAAGTCAATTGATACCTGTCAGCGGCTTTTTTTTTTTTTTTTATAAGTACAGGCTTTGGGGTGTTTAACATGATGCTGACTTTGCTATGTAGTGAGCAACTTACCTAAAGTTCAGACTTTTCTTAATTTGCTGGCTGCAGGTCTATGACTTACTAGCTAGCAAAGCCAGGATCAGATTGACAATCTCAGAGTCTGCACCTTCAGAAAACAAGTCAGCAACAGCAATTTCCATATTTCTGCCCTCATAGGTTTACTGAAAAGATTCATATGATTACCTAGAGGTTTCACTCCCAGGCAAATCATTTCAAGACAATTACCTTCCATAAATTTGTGGCATTTCCTACATTGATTTTCTACTTATTTTACATTGCAATTATGGTTGAGTCAGATGTCATCTGCCCAAAACGCAGTAAAGGTTTTAGAAAGACTTACACTTTAATTGGTTATGGGAAATTTTATGTAGGTTTTTCTAGTGGCTTGAAGGTAAGATCATAGGTAACCAAATACCCATCATTGTACATATAGAGCTTGTGATCGTTGGGGTTGTAACTCAGACTCTGTACATTTTCCATCATCTTGTCAAGGACAATGCTGACTTGCCCTTCTTTTTTTGTATTGGTATCATACATATAGAATATTTCTTCCTTTCGGGTATTAAGGGTTCTAGTTGCATACAGGACCCCACAAACCATGAAAGCATTGGTGACAGCAGGTTTATACTGGGCAGTAGACCAAGTTCCTTCCACAGTCAGAGTGGTTGAGTTAAGCTTACTTATGAGCATGTTTCCAGAATTCTGCTCTGTAGAGTAGATAACCCAAAGATCATATTCATCACTAGCGAGGTCAATGTCTTGCCAGTTAGATGAGGCGTAGGAGAAGCGGTTGTTGAAGGTGGCATCTGTGAGTGTCTTCCTCTCCAAAGCACCAGTGTCTACTTTATATTTGCAAATGTCCCTAGTGTTGTAGCAGTTGTAATACATGGAGTAGTTGAACAAGATCATACCACCACCTTGACCACAGCCAGAATAGTCGATATTGTTGTAGGCCAGAGTCTTGGTGAGGACCTTATCTGTAGGTCTCTTGTAGAGCAAGAGATCATCATAAGTGGGGTAATATCGGAAGATATTCATGGTACGACTGTCTGTGGTTAGAGGGGCCACCCAGTGTGTATCCTGCTCAGCACCTACGAAGAAGTCCTTTCCCCAACCTCCAAATTTGTAGTTGAAGCCTAGCCAGTTCAACTGCACCACAAATGGCTTGCTGATGTTTTTAAGACCACCGTGATTACAGGTGCCTGTGGATTTAAAAGGGAAATAAATTTATGTATACTTGATTTATTAATTTATTTCATATATCTAAATTTCTCAAAACTAAAAAGCACATAACAAATCATAGGTAGTAAAGTATAAGTGATATGAATAAGACATTTTAAAGATTAAATAATCACATTGTAAGATTATAAATCAGGACATCGATGTCATGATGTCACTTCCGGTCCAGGCTGAAAGTAAACATTTTTTTTTAAGCAAAAGGTCAAACATTTTTTTTTGATCTTTTGCTTTTAAAGGTAAAGGAGAGATTTGGGGTCTTTTTGACCCCAGATCTCTCCATAAAGAGGACCTATCATCCTTATTTCTATTACAAAGGATGTTTACATTCCTTGTAATAGGAATGAAAGTGATGAAGAAAAAAAAATTAACCACTTCCCACCCGGCCCCTGAACACATACGGCCGGGTGGGAGCTTCCTCCTTCTGAGTGGATGTTCAGGAACGTGCCTCAGAAGGAGGAGGATTGCGCGGTCGAGTGCACAGCTCATCTCAGATCGGCAGGAGGGCTCTGTGATTGGCCCTCCTGATCACATGATGGCTGTGTCCAATCACAGCTGTCATGTAAGGTAAATAGAGAGCTGGTTGCTAGGCGATCGGCTCTCCTCTCCTCACACAGAAGTTGTCAATGAGGGAGCGGATCGTTGCAGCCGGCGGCGATCAGTGAGTATGAGCTGTTTTTTTTACAGCTTTTTACACACTGATCCCCACAACAGTGTCCCCACAACAGTGTCACCCCACAGTATCCCCACACAGTAAAAACACCTGTCCCACATATGTCCCAATAAAACCATCTGTCCCAGTGATCATCTGCACACATACAGTATCTCACAAAAGTGAGTACACCCCTCACATTTTTGTAAATATTTTATTATATCTTTTCATGTGACAACACTGAAGAAATGACACTTTGCTTCAATGTAAAGTAGTGAGTGTACAGCTTGTATAACAGTGTAAATTTGCTGTCCCCTAAAAATAACTTAACACACAGCCATTAATGTCTAAACCGCTGGCAACAAAAGTGAGTGCACCCTTAAGTGAAAATGTCCAAATTGGGCCCAAAGTGTCAATATTTTTTATAGCTACCATTATTTTCCAACACTGCCTTAACCCTCTTGGGCATGGAGTACACCAGAGCTTCACAGGTTGCCATTGGAGTTCTCTTCCACTCCTCCATGATGACATCACAGAACTGGTGGATGTTAGACACCTTGCAGTCCTCCACCTTCTGTTTGAGGATGCCCCACAGATGCTCAATAGGGTTTAGGTCTGGAGACATGCTTGGCCAGTCCATCACCTTTACCCTCAGCTTCTTTAGCAAGGCAGAGGTTGTTTTGGAGGTGTGTTTGGGGTCTTTATCATGTTGTAATACTATCCTGCAGCCCAGTCTTTGAAGGGAGGGGGATCATGCTCTGCTTCAGTATGTCACAGTACGTGTTGGCATTCATGGTTCCCTCAATGAATTGTAGTTCCCCAGTGTCGGCAGCACTCATGCAGCCCCAGACAATGAAAATAAAAAGATCAATTGGTGAATTAATACCACCAAAAGAAAGCTCTATATGTGTGAACACAATGATAAAAATTTCATTAGGGTACAGTGTAGCATGACCGTGCAGTTCTCACTGAATGTGCGAGAGCATGGAAAGATGAAAATTGGTCTGGGAAGGAAGGGGGTAAAAGTGCCCAGTATTGAATTGGTTAAAGGGATAATGTAAAAAAATAAAAATAAATTAATAAACATAAAAAGAAAAAAAAATTTAAAGCGCCCCATCCCTCTGTCAGGGTTTATGTCTGCATAGAGATACAGACTAGCCAAACAGATTTTAGCTGATTCAAGTCAGATAAGTAAAACATTTATTCTGAAGGTCATTAAAAAGTTTAGCCTCTCACTTACCATAATTGACTGGTGGAGGTAGAGCAGGAGCACCCTGATTTTTCTCGCACTCCTCCAACTTCTTACGCAGAAAAGCAATTTCCCGCCTCACAGCCAAAACATTGTTCTTGTCGTATGACTCCAGCTGGCTCACCATAACTGAGATGTTGTGGATCTGGGAGAAGAAGAAAGCAAGAAAGAAGGGAGATATATTAAAGAAAAAATACATTAAAACCAGCGCAGTAAGGCATAAGAGGATAGAAGAACCATAGAGGCAGAATGGATGGATAAAAAAGGGTAAACAGGAACATACGTAGAGACATTTAAAGACTTCTTGACAATGCCAAAAATGCTTGTAATTAGTAGTAAGTGAACTTTATAAGGTTGGGTTCACACTGTCTTTGGGTGTGGCTCACAGCAGGGGTCCGGTGCATCCCCGTTCTCTGTTTCGGAGACGAATCAGGCCCAAATTTTTGCCTGAATTCAGACCTAAAACAAAGCCAAAGATGCACTGGACCCCTGTGCAATCCATTGAGAGCCGGTCACAGTCTCCTGTCATGTGACTTGGATGCAGTAAAACCCACATCCAATTCCTATCAGTGTGAACCCAGCCTAAAGGAAACATGGGATTTGCATTTATAGGCCACTGACATGCCACTCTACTTACCCTCCAGAGTGGCAGTTCTATCTCTTCCCTTCATCCAATGGTACAGTGCTGGGTGCTTGAACGGGCAATGGCCTGGGCCCAAGTACTGACCATGGGGGCAGACAAAGTCCTTAGCCCCATATAACCTTCAATGCCGAGTTTACAGAGTATTTTTTTTTTCTCTCAAAGCAATATGAGTTAAAGTTGTGGGGAATGCAGGCCATTAAGTGAACCTGTTTGTTTGCTCTGTATACTCTGAATTAAACACTTGTTACTGGAGGCTAGGTTATGTACAAGTCTTTGCATATTGCATATTTTTACTCAATATTTTAAATTTGGGGGAAAAAAAACAACAAATTGATTTCGATCAATAATTAAGGTAGAATCGTGTCTTACGATCGTAAATTATTGATCATGTCCCTGTTTCCACCATGTAATCTCATAATCTGTTTGATTGAAATGCGATCATATTCATGAACAAAATATCTCAGTGCTGCCAATTGATGCAAAACAATTGATAATTTTCCACCCTGGCTAATTGACTAAGTTTGACCAAATGTAAGGCCCCTTTCACACTGGGGCGGTGGGGGCGTCGGCGGTAAAACAGCGCTATTTTTAGAGCTGTTTTACCGCGGTATTGGGCCGCTAGCGGTGCGGTTTTAACTCCCCGCTGGCGGCCGAAAAAGGGTTAAAACCCGGTATTACCGCGGTATAACCACGCTGTCCCATTGATTTCAATGAACAGGAGTGGTGAAGGAGCGGTGAATACACCGCTCCTTCACCGCTCCAAAGATGCGGCTTGCAGGAGATTTTTTCTTCTCCTGCCAGCGCACCGCTTCAGTGTGAAAGCCCTCGGGCTTTCACACTGAACAAACAGCGGAGGCTGTTTAGGGGCGGTTTGCAGGCGCTATTTTTATCGCAAAAACACCTGCAAACCGCCCCAGTGTGAAAGGGGCCTTATTGAAAGGTAATCTAAGAAAAGTTATGGCCTTTAGATGGGTTGCAGATTTGATCATTTTAATTGAATTGCACATTGATCGGATAAACAAATCAATAGGTTTGTGGCCACCATGAGAAGAGATCCTGCTCACAGCATGTCTCCGTGACCACATTGGGAAATCTCAAAGGAAACACAGACAATATAATCCAGACAGATGTTCTGATCTTTCCCTCTACCCGAAACAAAAAAGAAGTTGGGCTTTAACAGATTAAAAGGGAACTGCAGTCTGCTCACATAATTTGTAATAAAAATATCTTTGCCATTCTGAAGCTTCCCTCCAACCACTTTGCATATTATTTTATATATACTGTAATTCTGTACTTGCCAAATATGCTGCAGAAATTTCCCTCTACTATGGCTTGATTCACACCAATGCATTTTTAGTGCTTTTTGTATTTTGCAGATTTGCTCTACAGAACGTGTTCCATAGGAAACCATGTTGAGCTGGCTGTAGTGCAAATATGCAAAATGCAAAAAGCACTAAAAATGCCTAGGTGTAAATCCAGGCTAAGTCTGGCTGCAACCATTTTAACTGTGGGCAGCTGAAGCTGCTGCCTGTTCACTTCCTGGATTTACACAGACACACACCTCCAGCTCTGCAGCTCTCTATGGCCCTCTTATGACTCATCCCCCCTCCCTTACTGGCAAACTTTCAGGAGAGTGAGAGAGAAAGCTGTGCATGATGTTATACGCCTAGGCTAATGAACAGACAAGAAACAGGAAGTGGGCTGTAAAAGGTATTTACTGGCAGAAAAAAAATGTTTTACTATCCAAGGTAAAACAACAAGGGCAGAGGATTTAATAGATGGAAAGTTGAAAAAATTACTGAAGGTCCGCTTTAAAGTGGAGTTCCACCCAAAAGTGGAACTTCCACTCATTAGATTCCTCCCCCCCTCCGGTGACACAGTTGGCACCTTTCAGGGGGGAGGGGGGTACAGATACCTGTATATTACAGGTATCTGTACCCACTTCCGGCGTAGATAGCCGCAGAATCTGCGGGTATTTACGCCACATCCTGTTCCCCCCCCGCTGCCTGCTGGGAAACACACGGGTCCCAGAGGCAGCAGGGACCATTCGTATTGCGCTGCGCGACTCGCGCATGCGCAGTAGGGAACCGGGAAGTGAAGCCGCACGGCTTCACTTCCTGATTCCCTTACCGAAGATGGAGGCGGCAGCACCCGAGGACGGAGAGACGCTTCGGCCTCGGGTGCCGACATCGCGGGCGCCCTGGACAGGTAAGTGTCCATGTTTTAAAAGTCAGCAGCTGCAGTATTTGTAGCTGCTGACTTTTAAAAATTTTTTTTTTCGGTGCCGCTCCGCTTTAAGGATTGTATATTTTAAACATGCAGCTGAAAAACAACAATTGTAAGCTTACCTCCACAAAGAGTGATTCCACCAAGGTGTTGGACCCATTGATGGACTGTTTGAGCCTGATCACCAACGACTCCATTTCTCTGATCTCCAGTTTAAGTAACTCAAAGTCCAGTTCAGTGTAGGAGACGCCACCCAGCTCAACGATCTCCACACGCCGAGTCAGGTTCTTCAGCTTTTGTACGTACTCAGTCAAAGTGGCTTGATAATTTTGTATCTAGGGAAGAAAAATAGTCAGTATTTGCTATGTATAACTGAAGATAGAACTTTCTAGGAAGAAACGTTAAAAAAATGGACAATCAGTTTTATTAAAGTATCATTAAAGTGATAGTAAGAGCTCATTTTTTAAATTAAAACAACAAACAATTAATACTTACCCGCTCTGTGCAATAGTTCTTCCTCCTTTTCTCAGGTCCCCCGCTGGCACTCCTGGCTCTTTCCCCCCCGCTGACTGCCCCATAGCAAGCCGCTTTCTATGGGAGCACTTGTGTGGGCTTGCTCCTGAGCCCCACTCTGTGTGTCAATGGCCTCGGCTCCACCCCACCCCTCGCTTCCTCCTCACTGGCTGTGATTGACAACACCAGGAGCCAATGGCTCTTGCTGCTGTCTCTGAGCCAATGAGGAGGGAGAGAGCCAAGAGAGCCACTGCTCTCATGCACATCACTGGATGGAGATTGGGCTCAAGTAAATATAAGGGGGGCTGGAGGGGGAGCTGCAAGCAGAAGTTTTTAAAGTTTTTGTGTGCATATTTATGTACAAATGAATACTGCACCTCTAAACCTTTGCTAAAACCTTTCCTTAGTGCTAAACCTTTCCTTGGTGCAGCTTTTAAGTTTTTGTAAATACCCGGTTGATCATTCCATTCCATGTACCTCCCTGTTGTCAATGTTCCTCTTCTAGCCTCTGCAATCTACCCTACATGATAAGAACGTCACTGGGGGACGGGACCAGCAAGGAATAATTGATAGAGAGTTCCCCCTCAGTAAATTTGGAGGGTATACTTTAGGCTTCACTTCTCTTGAATGACCAAGGCCCTGGCCCGCATGGAGGGCCGTCTATTTCACAAGCCTACATGAATTCTATAGGTTAAGTGGTGGCATGTGATGGGATTCTATTTTTTCAGTTTATGTAAGGAACCAGTGTAAGTATGCAGAGGTCTGAATCCCTGTGCAACAAAAATAATGGCTGTCATGGTTGGTGGGTGGCAATCAGAACCCTTGGAAGAAGCTTAGCCCTAGTAAAAGCAGCTTTTACAGTGCTACATCATATGGCACTAAGGAACCCAATGTGTAAACACATTTTTAAATTAAAAATGACCGCATTTGCCCTCAGTCCTTACCCTGGTGATCTCCTGGTTGACACTGATGCTCAGTTTCTGGTTTGATATCTCGATAGCTTCCAGACGATCTGCTGGGAATGTATTGTCGGGAAGGATGACAGAACATTGGCATACTTCTTGTTCATTCACTGTGCCTGTGCTGTTTATCTGTGCAGGAAAGTGAAAAGGAGTAAGTCAAACACATTTACCCAAACAGATTGTTATTTCTTCTAAAGCCAGGGGGTATCTAGCACAGTCTACTATGAAGATCATCAACCAATATGACCAAGGGTCATCATAAAAGTAATCATCTTATGCAGCTAATTTACTAAGGGAGTGAATACTGTTTACTCAGCTTTAGAGAAGTAACTATATTCTCTTTGGATTCTCAAATATGTACAAAGGAAAAAAAACTGTGGGGTTGATTTACTAAAACTAGAGAGTGTAAAATCTGGTGCAGCCCTGCATAGAAACCATTCAACTTTCAGGTTTTTTTTGTCAAAGCTTAATTGAACAAGCTGAAATTAGAAGCTGATTGGCTACCACGTACAGCTGCACCAGATTTTGCAATCTACAATTTTAGTAAATCAAACCCAGTGCTTTTGCTTGTAAATAATTGAATGATTTTAGTGTACACAACTGCACCTTATTTACCAAGACAAATCAACATTAACTTTGTTAGGTTTGCGTTAATTTTGCTAAGTAAAGTAAGTTTTTCATCCTTTAGTAAAGTACCCCAATGTCTTTTGGGTACTTTTTAATGGAAAGCACTGCTATAAAATGCAAAAGCAGCGAAATCTAGATGAAAAAAATGTCTGCCACTGTCAAAATGCCAGAGGGAGCCTGGAGTTATTATAGATTAGGTACTTTCTTATTAGGTAGTTTTAATGGCTAGAAAATGTAAAATTATACTGAATTTAAAGAAATCCATATGTCTAAATTATTCAAATTTAGAGAGAGAGAGATCAATTTGAGAGTATCAGTATGCATTTAATGTAATGTAATTTTAATTTAAGATTTAAGATTTAAACCCAAAAGGGGTTAACTTACTAAAACTGGAGAGTGCGAAATCTGGTGCAGCTCTGCATAGAAACCAATCAGCTTCCCTTTTTTTTTTTTTTTTTTGTCAAAGCACAAGTTGAAGTTAGAACTTGATTGGCTACAATGCACAACTGCACCAGATTTTTCACTCTCTTGTTTTAGTAAATCAATCCCAAAGATTTCTAATATAATGAATGATGTGAATATAGTGCCTTATAATAATAACTGAATTGTTATATAGGTATTGAAAAGTCTATTGCATTATTTAAAAAAAATTGAAAGATTATAACTAAGGGGATAAAATGCGCTTACAAAATGTAATTGCATTTAACACCTATATATTCTAATAGGCATGCAAATTAACATCAGTAAATATTATTTCTAACTGGGAGGATACTGATTTCAGTGTTCTGCAGTGGAGCTATTACATCAGGTTTTGTGAAACATAATCCCATTCAGTATCAGATGCTTGCTATGATTTACTGAAGCAGTAAATTCTGTCAAAAAGACATAAATTATAATTCCCTACAATATGGCAAACTGGAGAATTTTTGTTCAACCTATTATACCCCCCCCCCAAACAAAATTTACCCATTCCCCGCAAATAAAAGGTTTTTTTTTGGAGAAATTGTTTTTCTTCATCTTTGAAAGAGATGCACTGCAGCTTTACCCCATAGTCCACTGAGATTAAATCAACAGGAAAAAATGCTAAAGGACACAATGAAACCAAATTTCAAGAGATACAAATCTGAATTTGCAAAAAAATGTCTATGCATCTAATGTACCCATACAAGATTACTTCAACAAAACTTTGGCTACATAGCAAATTTAAAAAGGGTCTTTTTCCTGTGTTTGTGCGTTTTGTGCTTCAGAACGCAAAGCAATGACTGTGTTAGAGGAACACGTTACCCAAATTAAGCTGTTCACATTTTTGTTCAGCATTGCAAAAAATGAGGCTTGCTGTTTTTCTGTGCATTTTCATGCACTGTAAGGATTTGAGAAAACGCATGAAATGCAGGTATAGAGCGTTTGCATGTGTTTTCATGCATTTCCAACCCCTGGAAGTAGATCCTTCCAAAGTCCACAACAGTGACATTACTGCCGTCACCCAATCATCACTGGCCAAACCAAAAATGCATGAAAACAAGTATTAACACATTAAAAATGCACTCCAATTCATATTTAAAATGCATGTCAACGCGCTACAATTGAAATGAAGGAATACACTTAAAGAAAAAAAAAAAAGAAGACGAAAACAGGCATGAATAGATGTGTACCTAGTGTAGGCTCCATGCACACTAGCAGTTTTTTTTTCAGCTATAAAAACACTGGGAAAAACGCTGGATAAAAAAGGCCGATAAGAGCTTTTTGTAGTAATGTTTTAGCAACATTTAGGAGCGTTTCAGAGCGCTTAGGAGTGTTAGGGTTTTATTTGCATTTGCTAATAGCCTAAAGTAGTGTGCATGGAGACATAGGATAACACTTATTAGCTTCTAGGAGCAGAAAAAAATGGTAATAACAGCTTCTATGAACTTCTAGTGTGCATGGAGCGTAAGAGCAGCTTCACACTGAGGCCGTTTTCAGGCGTTTTTGCACTAGAAATAGCCTCTAAATAACGCCTGAAAACCGCCTCCCATTCATTTCAGTGTGACTTTTCAAACTAGGGAGGTGCGCTTGCGGGACGTTAGGAAAAGTCCTGCAAGTAGCATCTTTGGGGCGGTTGGGAGCGCTGTATACACCGCTCCCAAAGCCCTCTGCCCATTGAAATGAATGGGCAGCGCTTCCAAAGCGCCTGAAAAGCGCAGCAACATGGGTGCTTTTAACCCCTTTTTTGGGGTTAAAAGTGCCGCTAGCGGCTGAAAAGCGCCACTAAAACGACAGTAGCGCCACTAAAACGAGCAGCGCTTTACCGCTAGCCCTCGGGCGGCCCCAGGTTAAAAACTGCCCTAAGGTCAGTCCATCTAAAAGCAATATTTAATTATTATACTCTATTGAGCTCTACTACCTAGTGGATATAGGACTGGGGTCTCCAGCAGTGAGATCTCCATGTCATAGTTCCTAGCTTTGTTCCTGCCCCCTTCAGATGAATAAGAAATGAGACAGGGAGAGAGGGATTTCTCGGAACTCTATGGCAGAAATGCAGAACAAGGGACTCAAGTGAAGAACTATAAAACCGTTAGATGGTATAAATACCAAGAGTTGAAATAAAACTTTTGATTGGACTGGCCCTTTGTGTATTTCAGAAGCCTATAATGGAACAAGACAGATAATGACGTTGTAAAGTGCTGCACAAACTGTTGGCGCTATATAAATCCTCTATAATAATAATAATAATTAAAAAAATGAAGGTTAGAGTAGTAGTCTTTAGGGTAGAGATGAGATGCTGGACACTCACCAGGTAGACTGCATGACCCTGCAGCAAGCCCACAGCGAAGATCAGGAGTGAAAGCATGTTGTCCCTTTCTTGGTCCTGGCTGTTGTCCCTGTCTTGTGATGGGACACTGCCAGCTCTATTTATGAGGACAATTTAGGGAGGAGTGGCCACTAGGAATTTCCACATTCCCTTGAGTTGCACATCGCCCCCCACCGTTCCTTTCAAAGACATACACACCCTGTTTTGTCCCCAAGTCTTGCAAAATCATGCTGTTGACATAGGTGTAGTAATGTCCTTCCAAATCTGCATATGAAATCTCCTGTGCTGTAAAGGAATTTAAAACATTGAATGTCTGGGAATTGTTACTGATAGTTTCCTGGAATTCAGCATCAGAGCGGAAGCATATAAAGATGCAAATAATGGGGACACAGGCATGTAAATGGAGGAAAATAGAGAGAGAAACCCCCAGCGAAGATGACTCCATTAAAAAAGAATACGTTTAGCTTCAGAAATTGCCTTGATTGATTTTGACACAGGAGGTTTAGAGCATAAATTTTCAGCTTGAATTTATTTATTTATTTATTACAGATACTTATATAGCGCCATCAATTTACGCAGCACTTTACATATATATATTATACATCCCCATCAGTCCCTGCCTTCATAAAGCTTATTATCTAAGGTCCCTAATGATCTTTTTTAAATATGTGTTCAACAGTTATACACTATATTCTCAAAAGTATTGGGACACCTGCCTATACACGCACATGAATTTTAATGGCATCCCAGTCTTAGCCCGTAGGGTTCAATATTAAGTTGGTCCACCCTTTGCAGCTATAACATCTTCAACTCTTCTGGGAAGGCTGTCCACAAGGTTTAGGAGTGTGTCTATGGGAATGTTTGACCATTCTTCCAGAAGTGCATTTGTGAGGTCAGGTACTGATATTGGACGAGACGGCCTGGCTCGCAGTCTCCGCTCTAATTAATCCCAAAAGGTGTTCTATTCCGTTGAGGTCGGGACTTGTTGTAGGCCATTCAAGTTCCTCCACCCCAAACTTGCTCATCCATGTCTTTATGGACCTTGCTTTGTGCACTGGTCCAAATCATTTAATGGAGGAGGGATTATGGTGTGGTGATGTTTTTCAGGGGTTGGGCTTGGCCCCTTAGTTCTAGTGAAGGGAACTCTTAAGGCATAAGCATACCAAGACATTTTGGACAATTTCATGCTCCCAACTTTGTGGGAACAGTTTGGGGATGACCCTTTCCTGTTCCAACATGACTGCACACCAGTATGTATGAAATCAATATGTATGAAATCAGATAAATTCTAGAAAGTCTAGTCTAGTCTAGAAATTCTAGAATTTTAGGAAGTGCTCTGCAGTTAAATTAAAAAGAATTACTAAAATGAAAAATACATACAAACTGCACATAAGGGCCCTTTCACACAAGCGGACCATTCAGGTCTGCCTGTCAGTTTTTCAGGCGGACCTGAACGGACGCTCCATGCACCTCTATGGAGCGACGGATGTCAGCGGGGACATGTCCGCTGACATCCCATCCGCTCCACTAAATCCAGACAGATGCAAACCCTATTTTCCATCCATCTGGTGGATCAGATCAAATGAAAATGGACAGGCGGGTCCATTTTCATCCGATCCCCCATAGAGGAGAATGGAGCTCTGACAGGTCCGTCTCTGCACAGTGAGCAGAGAGGGACCTGTCATCCGCTTGCTCAGTGGGGTTCAACGGAGCGATCCCTGCTAAGCAAGCAGAGTCCGTGAAAACTGACATGAAGGTATGAAAGAGCCCTTAGTGTACAAAAATACATAACAAATAAAAATCACATTTTCATATATATTATTTAAAGGGAACCACACACCTATATACATAGCACACTCAGCAGAGCAGCGCCATACCTACTATTTCCCAATTTTCAATCTTAGACTCTCTTAGGAATCAACAGCTACTGCCTGGATTTCCATTTTTTTTAAACATTCCCATAGACACACTCCTAAACTTTGTGGACAGCCTTCCCAGAAGAGTTGAAGCTGTTATAGGAGCAAAGGGTGGGTGAACTCAATATTGAACCCTACGGACTAAGACTGGGATGCCATTAAAGTTCATGTGCGTGTAAAGGCAGGCGTCACAATACTTTTGAAAATATAGTGTAATACCTAAAAAAAAAAATCATACTCAGAACAATTGCATTAGTTCTAAAAATGGAGGATTCACTGTAAAAACAAACAAAAAGAAACAAGCAAAAGAATGAAAAATCATGACTTTGTTTTGTTTTAGACAGAGTATGGAAAGCTTAAAACCCTTATCAGGTCATTTTTGCTGCCTGAGGAAATTGGGTTTTCTGGAAGTTCTCGGTGATTTGACACAGGAATTGGTGTCCCTGCCTGTTTCCCTTACTTAGGATGGCGGTGGCGGGACCCGAGAGCCGAGGGACGGGTCAGCCTCGGGCGGCCAACATCGCGGGCTCCCAGGACAGGTACCGTATATACTCGAGTATAAGTCGAGTTTTTCAGCACTTTTTTTGTGCTGAAAGTGCCCCCCTCGACTTATACTCGAGTCAAGCACTTCTGCAGCAAAAATTTTCATTTTCCGAACCGACTTTGGGGCCCTGTATCTCAGCCCTGTACCACTTGGTGCTAGGAACCCCAAATTTGGTGTGCAAACCCAGTGGAACTGGTACCACAACATATCCAAAGCTGGAGTTCCTAGCACCAAGTGGCCCTGAGATACGGGGCCCCAAAATCGGTTCGGAAAATGTCATTCTCTGCTGCAGAAAAGTGCTTGACATTTTCTGAACCGACTTTGGGGCCCTGTATCTCGGGGCCACTTGGTGCTAGGAACCCCAAATTTGGTGTGCAAACCCAGTGGAACTGATACCATAACATATCTAAATATCTTGACATTTTCTGAACCGATTTTTTGGGCCCTGTATCTCGGGGCCACTTAGGGCTAGAAATCCCAGCTTTGGATATGTTATGGTACCAGTTCCACTGGGTTTGCACACCACATTTGGGGTTCCTAGCACTAAGTGGCCCTGAGATACAGGGCCCCAAAGTCAGTCAACTGTGTCCATCTGCAGCAATGTCATTTTGGGACACTTTGGGTTCAGAGACCCCAAATTTTGGCTGCAGCTAGGGGGCATCTAGGAACACTTAACTACTGAGTTTGAAGTTCTGGGAACTATGGCTGCAAATGGGCACAGTGAGGCTGCAAATGGGCATTGTTGACCCTCTTTTCCACTTACAGTAGCTGCACATTTCTCACCCTCGTCTTATACTCGGGTCAATAAGTTTTTCCCATTTCTTTGTGGTAAATTAGGGCCTCGATTTATACTCTGAACGACTTATACTCGAGTATATACGGTAAGTACTTATTTAAAGTCAGCAGCTACATTGTTTGTAGCTGGTGACTTTTACATTTTTTTTTTTTTTACCTACATAAGGCTTACTTGTAGGTAAAATTAATATCTCCTAAATGTGCACTGTTAAGGCTCGGTTCACATAGGTGCCATATGCGAACTGCTGGGGGTGTCAATACAATGTTAATGACACCTCCATTTCAGTTCACACATCGCAGTGTGTGAACACCCATGCAATCTGATTCTGGTGCGGACCAAAAAAAAGGGACCTGTGCGAGTTTGGTCCGAATGCGATGTGAAACGCATCGCACAGACATCGCATGTGATTTGCGCTGCAGTACGGTGTGAATCATATGCGATCTCACACAGTGTACCAGTGTAAGCCCAGCCTTAGGAGATATTCACGCTGGAGGCAGCCAGTGACTTCACCGGCACATGCGCTCTGAATATCTGGCATATCATCTATAATCGCAGTAGTGCCATCATCACGGCTCTGGCCAATCATACGGCTGGAGCCAGGAAACCTGGAAGAAAGACCGGGGGAAGATGGAATTCCTCTCAGCGGTGACAGCGCTCCAAGGTAAGTATTTCATTATGTGCTAGTATGCGATGCATACTAGCACATTATGCAGTTGCCTTCCATTTTTTTTTTTTTTTTAACTGCTGTGGTTTACTACCGCTTTAAATGTCACACATGGATCCATATATAATCAGAGCAATACAATAGCACCTTAATTTTTATTATTATTATACAGGATTTATATAGCTCCAACAGTTTGCACAGCGCTTTACAATATATAAATATAAATATATATATATATATATATATATATATATATATATATATATATATATATATATGTGTATATGTGTGTGTATATATATATATATATATATATATATATATATATATATATATATATATATATATATATATACAGTACAATTACAATACAGTTTAATACAGAAGGAATAGGAGGGACCTGCTTATGGCACTTACAATCTAAAGAGCCACATATTAACCACTTGCCACCAGTCCACTCATACTTTTACTCTGGACGGGCAGCATGGTCAGGCTCAGCAACGTAAATATACATTGCCTGACACATGTGCATTTGCACGCCTCCTGCATCATGGAATATCCTCAATAATGCATTGAATATAAACCATGTAAGTAGCAATGGATGAGCAGAAAACTTAATTGGCGGTTGAACGTCAGTACGTAAAGACAAACCAAACCAATAGAGTGAAGCCAAGTTGCTGCAATGGGGTTGATTTACTAAAACTGAAGACTGCAAAATCTGGTGCAGCTGTGCATAAAGAACAACCAGCTTCCAGGTTTTTTTTTGTCAAAGCTTAATTGAACAATCTGAAGTTGGAAGCTGATTGGCTACCATGCACAGCTGTATTAGATTTTGCTGTAAATCAACCCCAATGTTCCTTGACCCTACAATCACACCTATGCGTTTTTGGTTGAGTTTTGCAGAAACGCACTACAGTCCATTTAACCACTTGCTTACTGGGCACTTAAACCCCCCTCCTGTCCAGACCAATTTTCAGCTTTCAGCGCTGTCGCACTTTGAATGACAATTGCGCGGTCGCACAGCACTGTACTCAAATGAAATTTTTATCATTTTTTCCCCACAAATAGAGCTTTCATTTGTTGGTATTTGATCACCTCTGCAGTTTTTATCTTTTGTTAAAAAATTTAAAAAGACCGAATTAAAAAAATATATATTTTTTTTTATAAAATTTTGCAAACAGGTTATTTTTCTCCTTCATTGATGTATGCTGATGAGGCTGCATTGATGGGCACCAATGGGCTGCACTGATGGGAACCAATAAGGCGGCACTGGTGGGCACTGAGAGGTGACACTGAAGGGCATTGATAGGTGGCATTGGTGGGCATGGGATGTGGCACTAATAGGTGGCACTGATAGGTGGCACTGATAGCTGGCAGTGATGGGCACTGATAGGTGGCAGTGATGGGCACTGATGGGTGGCAGTGATGGGCATTGATGGGTGGCAGTGATGGGCATTGATCAGCACTGGTAGGTTACACTGAAAGGCAGCATTGCTAGGTGGCACTGATTGGCACCACTGTGGTCATTGATAGGTGGCACTTGTGGGCATTGATAGGTGGCACTCATGGGCATTGATAGGTGGCACTGGTGGGCACTGGCATGTGGCAATGGCAGTTGGTACTGGCAGGGGTTACAGAGGAGGCAGAGGAGGAGGCAGATGTGCCTCCTTCCTCTTCGGGACCAATGTCCCTTGAACATAAGCTGGTGATCGGGTTTTTTTTCTCCTCACGCTGTCAGCGTAGGAGAAAAAATAAACGATTACCGAGCTTTTGGCTTTTGTTTATACACATGATCAGCTGTCATTGTCTAACACCTGATCACATTGTAAGGGGCCGGGATCGGCCCCTTACTCAGATCGGTGATCACCCAAGTCTCGGTGACTCGGTGATTAAAGTTCGCGCTGCGCACGCCCTACAGGGGGTGTGCGGGGAGCGCACAAAGGGGAGGACAACCTATGACGGCCTCCCGGAAATTCAGGTCCGCACTGTAGCCGTCATTCAGCTATAGCGCGGTCGTCAAGTGGTTAACATGGTTCCCTATGGATATAATTCTCATCTGTGCATTTTGCTGCGCTGCATTTTTTGGAAAGGGTCAGGGACTTTTTTTCGTGCTGGAGATTGCGTTTTGCGTGTAATAGACTTCAATAGAGCCACACCAAAAACACAAGTGTTGTGTTTTTGATGCATTTTTAATGCGATTGGCATTTTGCATTTTTTGTTCTCTTTAACACACTGTGTATAGCTGGTTGCTAAGGAGCAGGCCAGGAAGCCGGCCGCCGCATCCTTAACAACCAATGCATCATCAGCTGTTGTTCCCCACTGACAGCTGAATGTAAAAAAAAATTTGAAAAAAAAAGTGGGAAAAAATCTGCCATGGGCCCCCCAAATCCATACCAGGGCCTTCGGGTCTGGTATGGATTTAGAGGGGAACCCCACAGCATTTTTTTTTTTTTTAAATGGCGTGGGCCCCCCTCAAAATCCATACCAGACCCTTATCCGAGCATGCAGCCTGGCAGGGCAGGAAAGGGAGGGGATGAGCAAGTGCCCTCCTCCTGAACCATACCAGGTCACATGCCCTCAACATGGGGGTATGCTTTGGAGCAAGGGGGGCTGGTGGCACCACCCCCCTGTAATGTCATTGATTAGTGCATGCTGGGCCTCTGACATCACAGGGAGACAGTGCCACCAGGTTACGTTGCCAGGTGGCCCTGCCCTTACCTATTTAAGAAGGGTCAGATGAAGGAGCAGGCATTTGGCAGACAGCCTTCGTCTCGGGCTGTGTTTTTTTTTTTCAGGTCCATCGGTACGGCAGGCGGCATGCTTGACAATGGATCTACATCAGGAGACATTGTTTGGGTTTTTGTTTTTAATACAGATATTTAAAAAAACTGTATGGGTGTTTTTATTTCTTTTTGACACTTTTTTGGTGAATGAGTATTGCTACCCCCTACTCATTCACATGGGTGGGGTACTGAGATCTGGGGGGTTGTGGGGAGGAGGCCCTTGTCTCCCTCAACATGGGACAAGCTGCTTTGGGGTGAGGGGGGGGCAGATCCCCAGAGAACACCAGTTTTGGGAAAACGCGTTGGGCAGAGAGTGTATGTGACGTCACCGTGTACCGGCGGGTTGGAAGATACCACAGCTGGCATGTTTTTAATGTGAAGCCTGATATTCACTGCGTAAATGTAAGCGGATTTAACCATTTTTAAGAAACCATTTCCTGCTGTGTTACGCTATGAGTCTCTCCCTGCTTGCTTCCGATATGTGATTCTATTGGTGAGCGATCTAAGGATGTTATGAGAGCAGATCCTGTATGTTCCGATCCTTTATGGAGCAATTTTACAAGATGCAGTTCTGATAATGGGCATTACCAACCGGTGGATGGATATTATGCCTTTATGATCCCTGTAATTCGGGATCCACATTGTTTGGTAAGCCATCTTCTCTAAAGGAGCACCTTTGAGGACTTCAGCACTTTGGGAGCATACTACACATGGAGCAATTTATTTATTGATTATTATTGTATTTTTGGATATATTGTTAGCATATCACTGCCCGGAACCCTTCATATGGGACATTCAAGGTCCATATTACTGTTATTTTGCACATTGTGCATTGCGCATTTGTGTTTGTACTTTATGTATTAATTATAGTGAAAGATTTATCAACGCACTTTTTTTTGGAGGATTTGTAACAAAGTACTTTCATATATCATATATATCATTTTTTTTCTTATATTGATTAAAAGAGAAAATAGGACAAACAGGAGTACCGTATTTATTGTCATATAACACGCACCTTCATTTTAAGAGGGAAGTTTCAGGAAAAAAAACTTACATTTTAAATAGAGAACTTTGAAGCAAAATAAGGGCCAATGCCCATTAATGCAGCCTGATCAATGCCCATCTGCAGCCTCTCCATTGCCCATCATTGCAGCCTGATCAGTGCCCATCTGCAGCCTTGCCATTGCCCATTAATGCAGCCTGATCAGTGCCCACCTGCACGCTTTCCATTGCCCATCATTGCAGCCTGATCAGTGCCCATCTGCAGCCTTGCCATTGCCCATTAATGCAGCCTGATCAGTGCCCATCTGCACGCTTTCCATTGCCCATCATTGCAGCCTCTCCATTGCCCAATAATGCAGCCTGATCAGTGCCCATCTGCAGCCTCACCATTGCCCATTAATGGATCCTGATCAGTGCCCATCTGCAGCCTCTCCATTGCCTATCATTGCAGCCTGATCAGTGCCCATCTGCAGCCTCGCCATTGCCAATTAATGCAGCCTGATCAGTGCCTATCTGCAGCCTCTCCGTTGCCCATCATTGCAGCCTGATCAGTGCCCATCTGCAGCCTCGCCATTGCCCATTAATGCAGCCTGATTAGAGCCCATCTGCAGCCTCGCCATTGCCCATTAATGCAGCCTGATCAGTGCCCATCTGCAGCCTCTCCATTGCCGATCCTTGCAGCCTGATCAGTGTCCATCTGCAGCCTCATCATTGCCCATTAATGCAGCCTGATCAGTGCCCATCTGCAGCCTGTCCATTGCCCATCAATGCAGCCTCACCAGTGACGAATTACACATATCCGGGATCTCCTGTTTGCTCGGAGCTTGCAGTCACACACAGTCCCGCCTCCTGGACCAGCTCTTATGATAGGCAGAACACTGGTCCAATGCATGGACATGTGACTTCTATCATAGGAGCCGTCCAGGGGGCAGGACTGTGTGTGACTGCGAGTGTCGAGTAAACAGGAGATCCCGGATCTGTGTAATCTGGCGGCACGCATCCCCACCTTCCCCTCCGAGGCAGCCAGGTAATATATAACAGGCACCCATCATTTGCCCTCTATTTTCAGGGGAAAAGCAGTGCGTGTTATACACTGATAAATACAGTAATTCATTGTTAGGGTTTCTAAACACTCTAATTGGCAAAATTAAAATAGTGAAGCGCAACCACACCCAGCTGAGCAGCAGGGTGTATAAATGAATCAATTAGGTGAAAATAATCAAAACTGAAAATAATCTATATAATCTAGCAATGTGCAAAGAAAATGTCCATATATATATATAGTGACTGTTGCTAGTGGGTTCAAGACAAAAGAAAAACTCTTCCCAGTGCAGTGTTTTTAAACAGTAAAATACTATGCTGAGTTTTTTCCTGCCCTTATGACATACTGTGTAACTACGAGGAACAGTACCTGAGTGACTGGGAGTCCTTATGAGGATAGAGGAACAACAGATTGCTAGATTTATACCCCTGAGGGGAAGGTGCCATTAGACCCTATGGTGGGTTTTCATCAGTGGCGGTGCGTCCATAAAGGGCGCAGGAGCGCCCCCCCCCTCCTGCACCACTCTAATCACCAAAGATATATTAGAATCATGCATTGCATGAATCTATCTATGGTCGTTGCTGACACCACCTATTCAGGGCCCGGCCTATTTTCGGGCGCCGGGCATCTGAATTACACTGGCAGGGGTGTTTTTGGAAGCACCTGATTAGAGCCATAGGCTCTAATAGGCACCCAAAAATGTGAAATGTGGGCGCAGCGCTGTGCGTCCGCTTCTCACTCAGTTGTATGTTAGCAAAGCAAAGAAATTCGCTTTGATAACATTGAACCGCCTCTCAGCCAATCAGGTCACCGGGTCTGTGTTACCTGTCACCTGATTGGCTGAAATGACAGGCGCTGTGATTGGACGCCTATCACCCCACTCTATTTCATTAAGAGCCTCTCATTAGTGTCCACTTGTGTCGTGGGTGGAGACCTCAAAGTTCTCCCATATAGAAGAGTGTTTGCTCTCATGGTTCAGAGAAGCAGGATCTCCCAATCCATGGATAGAGTAGGACCCACTAATTATGGGGTACTTTGTCGCAGTAAGTGGGCTTAGCACCATATAGCAATATGGTGTGACCAAATCCCCATATTTTTTGCTAATATTTTTTAGATTGTCTAGGTGTTTTAAACTAGCCCTGCTGGAGGTAAATGTCTTTTTTGCATGTGTGCGCTGTAATATTTTGCTCTTCTCAATCATAGCAGAGGACGAGAGGAGGAGCGGGCGGGAGAAGACATTGGGGTCGGGAAAGAAATGGAGGACACTGGACACCGCTTGCCGGGCAGGGGGCACAGTGGCAGCACTTGGGGCACAGTGGCAACACTTGGGGCACAGTGGCAGCATTTAATGGGCACAGTGGGAATATTTGGGGCACAGTGGCAGCGTTTGATGGGCAAAGTGGCTGCGTTTGATGGGCACATTGGCTGCTTTTGATGGCACATTGGCTGCGTTTGATGGGCATAGTGGCAGCGTTTGATGGGCACAGTGGCAGCGTTTAATGGGCACAGTGGCAGCATTTGGTACAGTGACTGCGTTTGATGGGCACAGTGAGGCTGCAATTGATAGGGTTTTTTTTCAGAGTTTTTCAGTTTGTTTGCGCCACCCCAAAAATTTTGAGCACCAGCCGCCACTGGTCTTCGTGTGAGGTGAGCGCATATAGAGACCAGTGGAGGACATTGTGGTGTGTTTGATCACTTATTTTGGATTTGTCAATTATAAAGATATAGACACATGCACTGAGAAGAGTTTTTCTTTTGGATTTAATGTCTTGAATCTACTAGCAACAGTCACTATATATAGTGACCCGCACCTAAGCTGGGTGTGGTTGCGCTTCACTATTTTAATTTTGCTATTTATCTTTGTGGGAACACAATCTGTGTTAAGCAGCAACTATTCACACATGAATTAACTTATATAGTAGGGCAAAAGTACTTTTCACTTTTTACTTTAATTGGCAGTTTTATAATGCAGCAGTCATTTTTTTGTATTTTGGGTCTGGTGACAAGCTAATAATACCTATCATATACAGTATATTAAAGCAAAAAGTGATTGAACAAGGGTGGGAAGCCTTATGTTATCACTATTGTACTCCTATTGATGTGGCAGCACACATTTGCACCATGCCCCCACCCCATTCCTCACTCAGGACAGTCACAAAGGGTGTATTGGAAGCAAAACTCCACTGGAAATTTCCAGATTTCACCACTGATGTTTTTTTCCTTTGAAGTCTGGTAATTATTGCAGCTCAGCAGGAGAGCATTTAAGATAATGGGAAGAGGCTTTGCTTGTGTACATAGCTCAACTTTTACATCAGAATATCTATATATATATGTATGGTAAATGGTAAAATAGTAACAACTATTCTACAGTGATCTGCACTGTGCAGTAATCCAGCATTCAATCACAAGTCATTGTTCAACTCTCCATCTTTAATTAACTAAAACCTGCCTGCTGGCCATACATTCTGCACTTTTCTTTCCTTCAGGCTGTGGTTCTCTTGATTTCCCCATCAACACAGTCAGTCATATTCGCCTAAAAGCTTTATTTCTATACTCTGGCATTCATCCTCTTTACCCGCCTCAGATTCATGTGATAACATACGCCAATCAGCCATAACATTATGACCACTGACAGGTAAAGGGAATATCTCTTCACAATCGCATCTTAAAATTGGTGGGATATATTAGGCAGCAAGTGAACATGTTGCCCATAAATTTGATGTGGTGAAAGCAGAAAAAAAAAAAAGGGAATCACAGTTTGTTGTGTATGGGGCTGTGAAGCCCATGATGACTGTGGATGAGCTTTACCTTGACAAACGCAAATTCAACTCGAACATTGTGTGTTTGTTTGCTCGCCAACGAACCAAACATATGGGGCTTTCGTGGGAAATTTGAGCGCCACGGAGCGAGATCGCAGTGCATTGACATCTGATGATTGGCCAAAGCATGAACCTGACTTGCATGCTTTTGACAATCACAGCGCTCTGCTGCGAGAACCATAATTCATGGCTTAGGGGGACCAAGTCCACGCCTCACACTATATAAGGCTGCTTACATAGCGGCCATGTATAGTGTGTGGATGGAGTTAGATTGAGCTAGATTAGGCAGGCAGGTTAGTTAGTGGCAGTGTATTTCACAAAAGTGAGTACACCCCTCACATTTTTGTAAATATTATATTATATCTTTTCATGGAGAAATAAATGACACTTTGGTACAATGTAAAGTAGTGAGTGTATAGCTTGTATAACAGTGTAAATTTGCTGTCCCCTCAAAATAACTCAACACACAGCCATTAATGTCTAAACCGCTGGAAACAAAACTGAGTACACCCCTAAGTGAAAATGTCCAAATTGGGCACAATTAGCCATTTTCCCTCCCCGGTGTCATGTGACTCATTAGTGTTACAAGGTCTCCGGTGTGAATGGGGAGCAGGTTTTTTAAATTTGGTGTTATCACTCTCACTCTCTCATACTGGTCACTGGAAATACAACATGGCACCTCATGGCAAAGAACTCTCTGAGGATCTGAAAAAAAGAATTGTTGCTCTACATAAAGATGGCCTAGGCTATAAGAAGATTGCCAAGACCCTAAAACTGAGCTGCAACATGGTGGCCAAGATCATACAGCAGTTTAATAGGACACGTTCCACTCACAACAGGCCTCGCCATGGTCGACCAAATCAGTTGAATGCAAGTGCTCAGCGTCATATCCAGATATTTTCTTTGGGAAATAGACGTATGAGCACTGCAAGCATTGCTGCAGAGGTTGAAGAGGTAGGGGGGTCAGCCTGTCAGTGCCCAGACCATACACTGCACGCTGCATCAAATTGGCCTGTATGGCTGTTGTCCCAGAAGGAAGCCTCTTCCAAAGATGATGCACAAGAAAGCCCGCAAACAGTTTGCTGAAGACAAGCAGACTAAGGACATGGATCACTGGAACCATGTCCTGTGGTCTGATGAGACCAAGATAAACTTATTTGATTCAGATGATGTCAAGCGTGTGTGGTGGCAACCAGGTGAGGAGTACAAAGACAAGTGTGTCTTGCCTACAGTTAAGCATTGTGGTGGGAGTGTCATGGTCTGGGACTGCATGAGTGCTGCCTGGACTGAGAAGATACAATTCAACATGTACTGTGACATACTGAAGCAGAGCATAATCCCCTCCCTTCAGAGACTGGGCCACAGGGCAGTATTTCAACATGATAACGACCCCAAACACCCCTCCAAGATGACCACTGCCTTGCTAAAGAAGCTGAGGGTAAAGGTGATGGACTGGCCAAGCATGTCTCCAGACCTAAACCCTATTGAGCATCTGTGGGGCATCCTCAGACAGAAAGTGGAAGAGCGCAAGGTCTCTAACATCCACCAGCTCTGTGATGTCATCATGGAGGAGTGGAAGAGGACACCTGTGAAGCTCTGGTGAACTTCATGCCCAAGAGGGCTAAGGCAGTGCTGGAAAATAATGGTGGGCACACAAAATATTGACACTTTGGGCCCGATTTGGACATTTTCACTTAGGGGTGCACTAACTTCTGTTGCCAGCGGTTTAGACATTAATGGCTGTGTGTCGAGTTATTTTGAGGGGACAGCAAATTTACACTACTACACTACACTACTACACAAGCTGTACACTCACTACTTTACATTGTAGCAAAGTGTCATTTCTTATTTCTTCAGTGTTGTCACATGAAAAGATATAATAAAATATTTACAAAAATCTCACTTTTGTAAGATACATATATATACTCTGCATTTAGTGTAGACTAGATATTCAGTATAGACTCTATATTCAGTCAGTCAGTCAGTGCAGGCAGTGTAGTATATATAGCACAGTGTATTTAAGTGCTTAAGGGGAACCCCATGGCAACATTTTTTTTTAAAATGGCATGGGGGTCCCCCCAAATACCAGGCCCTTCAGGTCTGGTATGGATTTTAAGGGGAACTCCACGCCAAATATTTAAAAAAAAATTGGCATGGGGGTCCCCCCCAAAATTCATACCAGACACTTATCCGAGCATGCAGCCTGGAGGACAGGATGGGGGGGGGCGAGTGCTGAACTGAACTGTACCAGGCCACATGCCCTCAACATGGGGAGGGTGCTTTGGCAACCCTTGCCTGGTGGTTGAGGAGGTCTGCGGATGGGGGGCTTATCGGAATCTGGAAGCCCCCTTTAACAAGGGGGCCCCCAGATCCCACCCCCCTCAGCATGAATGGGTATTGGATACATTGTACCCCTACCCAATTCACCATTTTGACATCATATGCCATCAGAGGGGGCAGGGGCATCCGGTTACATCACCAGGTGGCCCTGCCCTTGCCTATATAACAGCTGTCACAGCGAAAAGCCAACAGTCCCTCCCATCGAGTCAGAGCTTTTTTTTTTTCTTTATTTTGAGTCTGTCTGTGCTCGCTTGTCCCACCCTATCCTGTCCTTCAGGCTGCATGTTCGGATAAGGGTATGAATTTTGGGGGGGACCACCAGGCCTTAATATCCATACCAGATCCAAAGGGCCCACGCACGGTATTTAAAGGAATATTTCATTTTATTGTTTCACTTTAAGTATTCTTAAAATCACTGCTCCTGAAAAAACATCAGTTTTTAAAACTTTTTTTGCATTGATGCATGTCCCCTAGGGCGGTACCCGGGTCCCTATACACTTTTTGATTGCAATAACTTGCATATAAGCCTTTAAATGAGCACTTTTGATTTTTCATGTTCATGTCCTATAGACTTTAACGGTGTTTCGCATGTTAGCACAACTTTTTTACCTGTTCGCATGTTCTGGTGCGAACCAAACCGGCTCATCCCTAATGGTGACCCGTGTCCACGGCCAAAAGCTTCTACAATAGTCACATGAACATCAGAACTAGAATGGAAGTGGCAGTGGCTTGGTCTGATGAATCATGTTTTCTTTTACATCTTGTCTGTGTATAGCCGGGTGCGTCACTTACCCAGGGAAGAGATGGCACCAGGATGCGGTATAAGAAGGCAAGTTGGCAGAGACAGTGTGATGCTTTGGGCAAAGTTTTGCTGGGAAACCTTGGGTCCTGCCATTCATGTGGATGTTACTTTGGTGTCCATGCCTCAATTGGTCAGGGATGTTTTAGCAAAAGGGGGCCATACTCAATATCAGGTGGGTGGTCGTGTTGTTATGGCTGATTGGTGTATATGACTTTGTAGGATGATTGCCAGCAAGTAGCATAATTGGTTGAAACCTGAATGTGACTTTTTTCTCTAAAAGTAACCCATTCAGTGTTTATAGGCTAAACATTTTAAGTATATTTTGAATATTAAACCTTACCATAATTCCACACAGGTGAAGACTAAATTCACAGACAGGTATTTCTTTGAAGTGCACATACGACTTCAAGGCCAATGAAGTGCTGAGTGCTTTATATTTAAATCGATGTAAAATGGTAAGTGCTCCTGTACTTTAAAGACTTCTCAGAATTGCCTCTTGTTGTGCTCTATATGGAACATGTTTGGGCTTTTAATACATATGTAAAGAGCTGTGCAATGCAGAAAATAACAGCAACCATCCCTAAAGTGTACTGTATGTATAGTCCATATTTTTGGATAGAGTAAGGGTTAGACTCCTGTCTGTTTATTTTTTACTGTCTATGTCCCATTGGGCAGAGGCTGTGTGGTGGGCCTACTTGAGGCGAGTGATGATGTCATGCGCATTCCCACCACAATGCGCCAGGAGCCAAGCGGGCGGGAAAGAGAAGCCAAAGCCCTGTTGTGAGTGGGAGTCTGTGCTGCTACACACTGCGAGTGTGCCTCTGCAGGGCGCAGTTTTATGATAATTTAAGTGTTAAGAGATGAAAGATACTGTTATGGGTAGGTTGGGAGAGTCCCTGGTTTTACTGCATAGAAAGCAGTTACCAGACAAGTGCCTGGTGAGATTTTAAAGTATCACAGATGTCCGCAATCTCTGACTACCTCCTGTATCCTGTCCGCAACCTCTACCCACCTCAAGTATCCTATCCACAGTTTCTAACCACCTCCCATATCCTGTCCACAGCCTGTCCACAGCCTTTAACCACCTTCCGTATCCTGTCTGCAGCCTCTAACCACTTTCCATATCCTGTCTGCAGCCTCTAACCACCTCCCGTATCCTGTCTGCAGCCTCTAACCACCTCCCGTATCCTGTCTGCAGCCTCTTACCACCTTCTATATCATGTCCACACAGCCTTGAACCAATACTTGTATCATGTCTGCAACTTCACAGCCTCTAACCATCTCTTGTACCATGTCTGCCGCCTCTAACCATCTCCTGTATCATGTCTGCAGCCTCTAACCATCTCTTGTGTCTTGTCTGCAATCTGCAATCTCTGACCATCTCTTGTCTTGTATCATGTCTGCAGTCTCCAAGGGGGAGCCTAGAGAGGAGTCAAGAGTGAGAGCGCAACCAGGATGGGGGTCACGGGAGGAGTCAGATGTGTGTGGACTATGGGGAGGGGACTATAGGATAAAATATATAAATTAAAATTTGTGCGCTAGCAGAAGTAATACAATTAGGAAGCTCCTAGAGGTAATATCCGGAGCCGCAATATATATGAATCCCAGCACAAGAAAATACCAAAACAATAAATACAAATAGTGCATTAAAACATAATGGAAAATGGAAAATGAAAAAATGTGAAAAAATATATATATATATCAGAAAAAAGTGAATATTCTGAAAATAAGATATAACACTCAATCATCTAAAAGACACCTATATTCAGTCCATTAACAGGCTTAGCACAAAAAAAGTGAAAAAGAAAAAAAAAAAAAAAAAGAAAGAAAACATTCCTTTGGTGTGTCACATCAAAAACCAGAAAAGTGATAAGATGTGAAAAACGCTTCCAAACACCCATTGATTGCAGAAGAGGAGTAATGGATGTACCCTTACCCCATTCGTTGGACCTCCTCTATGGCAAGGTCATATGCGCTTGCAGATATAGCCCTCTGCAGGGACAGATGGAATGTTGATGTCCGGGTCCTGTCAGCGTGCACCACCGACTCAAAGTTGATCCGACTGATCCAACTGTTCCAGCATCAGGAGGGAGACTCAGGATTGGGAGGATCCATATTAATAAAAGAAGGGGAAAAACGACTCCAATGGTGTAGTAATATTAGGGATTTATTGGTTAAAATAAACCACAGGTAAATGTACAAAAAGGTTCCAATATGAAAAACGTTTAAAAAGCCGGCATAAAAACAAAGGCTAAACGCCTTTAAATATTCTGAAAATAAGATATAACACTCAATCATCTAAAAGACACCTATATTCAGTCCATGAACAGGCTTAGCACAAAAAAAGTGAAAAAGAAAAAAAAAGAAAGAAAACGTTCCTTTGGTGTGTCTTTTTTTTTTTTTATGATGGCCCCAGGGCTCTTCCATAGTGTGTCACATCAAAAACCAGAAAAGTGATAAGATGTGAAAAACGCTTCCAAACACCCATTGATTGCAGAAGAGGATCCAACTGTTCCAGCATCAGGAGGGATGCTGGAATGCTGGATGCTGGAATAAAGAACACGTGATGGCAAGCACTGCGAGGCGTGGCCTCGCAGTGCTTGCCATCACGTGTTCTTTATTCTGTGATTGCACGGGCGTTTAGCCTTTGTTTTTATGCCGGCTTTTTAAACGTTTTTCATATTGGAACCTTTTTGTACATTTACCTGTGGTTTATTTTAACCAATAAATCCCTAATATTACTACACCATTGGAGTCGTTTTTTCCCCTTCTTTTCTTAAATATGGATCCTCCCAATCCTGAGTCTCCCTCCTGATGCTGGAACAGTTGGATCAGTCGGATCAACTTTGAGTCGGTGGTGCACGCTGACAGGACCTGGACATCAACATTCCATCTGTCCCTGCAGAGGGCTATATCTGCAAGCGCATATGACCTTGCCATAGAGGAGGTCCAACGAATGGGGTAAGGGTACATCCATTACTCCTCTTCTGCAATCAATGGGTGTTTGGAAGCGTTTTTCACATCTTATCACTTTTCTGGTTTTTGATGTGACACACCAAAGGAACGTTTTCTTTCTTTTTTTTTCTTTTTCACTTTTTTTGTGCTAAGCCTGTTCATGGACTGAATATAGGTGTCTTTTAGATGATTGAGTGTTATATCTTATTTTCAGAATATTCACTTTTTTCTGATATATATATATATATATATATATATATATATATATATATATATATATATATATTCACATTTTTTCATTTTCCATTTTCCATTATGTTTTAATGCACTATTTGTATTTATTGTTTTGTTATTTTCTTGTGCTGGGATTCATATATATTGCAGCTCCGGATATTACCTCTAGGAGCTTCCTAATTGTATTACTTCTGCTAGCGCACAAATTTTAATTGATATGCTTTGGTACTCTATGGATATTTGGAGTTTTTTGTTGCAGCTGCATTTTTGTGAATTTAAGTAATCTTTGACTCACTGTGTTTTGCTCATTAGCGCAAGTTTTTTCCAGTATTCCTTAGTTCTGACTATAGGATAAAACCAGAGCCACCAAGCTGGAGCCTGGAGAGGACCACCTGACCAAGCCCTGCACGGTGCACCTGAGAGGAGATCAGTGACAGCGCCGTAAGGCCAGTGTAAGGTAGGAGTGAATACAATAACGTAAGGGGGTACTGATATACTGTAAGGGTTCACCTCATATTAGTATCCCCCCGCCTTAGTATATTCACTCTGCGTAAGGTGGTCTCTGGTCACCAGAGTCCCTCCCCCACACATCAGAGTTCCCTGCATTCCCATTTACATCAGAGTCTGCAAGATTCCCCCTTCTAGTGCAAGGGGGAACTTTGCGGACCCGGATGTAAAAGGGAACTCTGATATAAAGGACATTGCTACAGACCCTAATGTAAGTGGGAACTCTAAAGGGCAAACTATAAGAGTTTCCCCTTTAGGTCATGATCTGCAGTGTCCCCCTTTACAGCAGAGTTTGCCTTGCACTGTAATGGGGAATCCTACAGACTTCGATGTATGGGGGAACCCTGTGCTTGCTGGGTTATATTAACCTGACCTTCATGTAAATGGAGAAATATGGTTTTTGACTTTTGTTTTAATTTAAACACATTGCTAATAGCACTAGCTACATGTTTATAGTTAAAATATTGATTTTTGCACTGTTGCACTGTAAATGCCCATTGTATGTACTTTTTTGCAGTGTCATTAAAAAATCTGTCTCTGTCAGTAAATTGCATGATTTTTGCCAGCAAAAAAATTGGTGCTGTTTGGAAATGTTGGCATCCTGCCAGTAAATTTCACTTCCGGGGTTTGACAACACTGGCAGCGAGGAGGTGACAAGTCCATCTTCCCATTGTGTGTGACCCGTACATTAACCCATCCACCTCCTGATCTTTCTGTGTATGACCTGTACATTTAATATATCTAGTGCGATATTGCCAAGCGCCATATAAGCACCTAAATACCAGCATGTTTCTTCGTTTCCAAAAATGTATGGTAAAAAATGAGGTCACCTTGGAGTGCCTACTTTTCAAAAAAAGATTAAGGGGGGGTTTGTACTGTCCTGGCATGTTTAATATGTTTTATAAAGGTAACTAAAGGAAACAGTTTTACATTTTTTGTGTCTTTTTCCCTTATATAGTAAAACAAAAAAACAAAAAACAAAAAAAAAACATTGGTTATTAAAATGGTTGTAAACATTTAACTTTTTTTAGTTTTGATTATATCACATGAGTAGGATTTGTTTATTGTGGCCAAGTCTTATTGGCTTACTCTTATTTACTAATAGCAGACTATATTGTTTTATAGCAGATACATTGTCACACCCTTAAAACATTTTTATTTAGTATTTTTGCTTTTAAATGTATTATATTTATTAACTCCCTGATTAGGCAGACATAATCTTGTTTACTTGCTACTTAACTTAAGAGATGTTAGGTTCAACTTTTAAATAAGTTGCTTATAGTTTATATTGCTTTGTCTAATTATTGCTTCATATAGGAATTAAGACACAGAGTCAGGTATGTCTGTATCAAAGTTCTGAGCATAATGGACTGCCGCTCTTTACTTCTTTCAAAGGCCTTTTATAGGCAATTATACAAATAATAGCATCAGCACAGCCCCCCCACAAAGGGCAAGGGTAAACAACAACAGGAGTCACCTGGGCTACGAACACAAGCTTCAACACCATGGCAATACAGTTACAAGAAAACAAAAGCAGCTTCAATTGAGTTCAACAGCCAAAAAGTTACATTCAAAACAGATTTACATGTAGGCATCATATTAAGTGAGAACTCTAAATTAAATCCCTGACCTTATCAATTTCCCCCTTTGACATCATCCTCTCCTTCCCCCTGGGTCCTCATGAATAAGTTCTAGTCAGTTTTTCCCCAGAGTCCTTTCCCTGACCGCGAGTTGTCAGAGGGGTAGAACCCATCCCCCTAGGTATTACCAACATCTTAAAATTAAAGAAGAGGAGTTTTATAGGAGTAGGGTGATGTCAATACACATTTATCGGTATGCCCTGTCTATTCTCCTAATTTTCCTATTTATTTTCCTGTATACACATATATTCGTGATTGTAAGTGATATTAATATTAGAATAATAATTACCATTGGACTTAACAACCAGTGAAAGGTATTGGTTGCTGTAGAGGACATTCCACTAAATATATCCCACCAATGTGGTGCAGTATCCTGTTGTATCTGTGAGGAAAGATGTACTAGTCTACCTTTGTCAATAATTGCGGATACAAGGTTATTCTGTAGGGTATGTTCTAGTGTTTCTATGTGTTGTCTTAACAACTCTGATTGTTCCAAAACCTGTTTTAGTGGGTCTAAAGAAATTATAAAGGGTGTAGTGTCAGTGAGATTATGTACCTCATAAACTGAAGAGAATACCTTATCGGCGTCTGGTTCAAAAAGATAGGTGTCGTTACCCCATTGTAATATTTTAATCTTTTTTTATACATCCCGCAAACGGCGCCGATCTATTTAACGCTAACATGGTGCGGTTGTCATTAGTAATGATACAAATATGCTGGGGTCCTATTTCTATGAATCTATTGTTCACATTTATCGGTGTTCTTTGCATTTTGCATATGCTAGTTTGGTATTTTAACAAGCAAGGTTCATATACTGGGGAACTTCTGCCACATACCATTCCCTTATTAGTTCCTTCACATAGAGTTAAATCATGGGTTCTGTTTCCTTTATCTACATATTTCCCATACATTTCTGGATACCAAAACTCGTTTTTAATTACTAGTGGCATAACCACTATTTTACACATTTCCATTACATCTGCTACCCGATATGCTTCAAACCTTCCTACACACCATTTCTCCTCACATTCTATCTTATCCCCTTTTACTTGGAACCATACACCATCGTCAGTTAAACCCTTAAAATATTTCATCCAGGTATGATAATTTCCCAACTGTAGTTCAGTCCTGGCCCTATTTATTTGTATATGATAGGATAAGAGGTTAAAAGAGCACTGTGTGAAATTTACAAACTGTTGACTTTGATTCCACAGCTGGAGCTCTGCTCCTATAGTGTGATTTATTAACCCTCCCAAAAATTGTAATAGGGGTATTTCTTGCAGTTGGTTTTCAAAAGTGGTGGGTAACCATTTGCTTGTGATAGTCAAGCTGTCAGCTATGTGTCCCCCTGCATGCTTCCATCTGTTGTTCATTTCTTCTATCTCGACCGAGTTTAAAATTCCCATCCCTGTACCTGTCAGTCCCAATAGTGTGTCGTACCATTCTCGTTTATACCTACACTCCGGTATAGAGGGAAAGGTGATATTGAATTTTATTTTTGTTTTCTGTTGTGATGTTGATACATTTATGCAAGTGTTTGGTATGGGTGTTAATATGGAAGATTCAATTATTGGCGTTACTTCTTACTCCATTTGTATGTGAAATCCATAGGCCTCTGCCATCCAGTACCACCCATCAACTCTCTCTTCCCTCCACCAAGATGCACAGAGGAAAGTACTGGATTGATTAACGGTAATATCTGTCAGATTAAACATCCCTTCGGTTATATTCCCTCCTTCTGCCATGACTGTTAATATTTGGTACATTTGTCCCACTACCCGTTCCCGGGCTTGTTTCCACGTCTGTGAAAGGGATATTTTATGACACCTATGGTTCTTACTATTGTTAAAGGGGGAAACCCATATTATCGTTCCACTGGAAAGTTACAGTTACTTCTGAGAGGGGGTCTGCCTGTATCCATGCTATACCTACATCTACATGAAACGGTCGCCTATGTCCTTCAACAGTATAATTACCCACAGTGTAATCCTTATTTATCTCATATCCTGATACATTTGCCACTTTAGGGTCATCTATGCTCCATTCGAAAGTCATTGTTTCCTCTACCTCAAGTACATTAAAACCAGGAGTCCATGCATATATTTGTAAAACAACAATTTTCAACAGAAAATATGTAAGTAGATATTTCATCATGTTGTTTTCTCGGGTTGTCTCTTGCAGTGTGATGCGTGTATCCAGGTAGGTTTTCCTTCCAGCTTTACTGAAGTGGCTGTGGTCAGAAGCACTTGATAAGGACCTTCAAACCTTGGCTCCAATGTCTTTCTGGTGTGTTTCTTTACATATACATAATCCCCTGGTAGCAGAGTATGTGTACCTGCTATTGAATTAGGGTCTGGAAGAGAAGAATACACACTTTTGTGGATCTTAGTTAGACGTTGTTGTAATTGTATTACATATGCAGTCAAACTATCACATTGCAATTGCATACTCTGTGGAAAGTATAGACCTAATCTAGGCGCATTACCAAAAAGTATCTCATATGGGGACAATCTTGTTTTTCCTGTTGGAGTGTACCTTATAGAGAATAAAACCAAAAGCAGACATTCAGGCCATGGCTTGTTTAACTCTTGCATTGCCTTTTGTATTTTTAACTTTATTGTCCCATTTACTCTCTCCACTGATCCTGAACTCTGTGGGTGGTAAGGGGTGTGAAAACTTTGTTGAACCCCTAACATGGTCATTACATTCTGCATGATCTCTCCTGTAAAGTGTGTCCCCCTATCTGATTTTATGGTTTCAGGAAGACCAAACCTAGGTATTAACTCAGTGATCAGTTTCTTAGCTGTGGCTTTAGCTGTAGCCGATTTTACTGGATAACTTTCGGGTCAACCTGAAAATAAATCGATACACACGAGGACAAACTCAAAGGGGCCGCTCTTGGGCATTTGTATGTAGTCAATTTGCAGTCTCTGGAAGGGGTATTGGGCCCGGACCTGGTGTTTTCGTGGGGTTTTTACTCTCTGTCCTGGGTTATTCAGGAGACAGATTTGGCAGGCTGCACAGTAGTTTCTTGCAGTGCTACTGAATCCAGGGGCGAGCCATCCTTGGTTCACAATCCTATACATGGAATTGGAGCTGACGTGTGTGGGTAGGTGAACTGCCGCTGCCATTGCTGGGTACAGAGAGGCAGGTAGGCATATTTTGCCTCCTTCCCTCCATACATTGTCAAGGTCTGGTGCTGCTCCCATCCTGACCCACTTATCTTTCTTGCTCTCCCCTTCTTGCTCCTGTAATTTACTCAGCTGCTGCCATGTTGGTTCTGGGATACTCACCTCTACCGCTGCTAAGGTCTCAGGGCTTCTTTCCCCAAGAGCTGCCTGTTTTGCAGTCAAATCTGCAAATGCATTTCCTTTTGCCTCAATTGTTTTTGCGCTTGTGTGTGCCGCTATCTTCATGATGGCCACTCATTTAACCTTTTGAAGATTGTTCAGGACTCTCTTAATCCCTTCACCATGTTTTACAGGTGTACCTGCTGCTGTCAGATAACCTCTAGCCTTCCATATATGGCCATAATCGTGCGCTACACCATAAGCGTAAGCGGAGTCAGTGTAAATATTCCCTTCTCGTCCTTTTAAGTATTCTAGGGCTTGTTCCAAAGCTTTTAATTCTGCTTCTTGTGCTGACATGTGGGCTGGTAAGGGCTATGCTTAAATCACCTGTGTATCAGTCACTACGGCATACCCGGTGTGATATTTACCCTTGTCATCAGCAAACCTACTGCCATCTATGTACAAAGTGTGCTCAGCATTTAAAATCGGTGTATCTGTAACATGTGGGAATCCCATTGTCTCCTGTTCCATGAGCTGAAAACAATCATGTTCATTTACTTCTTTAAACAAAAGAGTGTCAGGTACCTAATTTCCTTTCTCACTAGTACTATTAGCACTATCATTATCATTCCCCCTTGCCAAATCTGGTGACTGAAGAGGCAAAAAGGTAGCCAAATTTAAAGTTGTACAGCGCTGAAAAGTGACATTTGGAGGTAAAAGTAAAGTACACTGTAATCTTAATTGCCTAGCCATTGAAATGTGTTTGGGCTGTACCTGAGACAAGATTGCATGTATGTCATGTGTGGTATGCACTACAACTGGATTGTCTAGAACAATCTCTGACTTATCTATGATAATTGACACTGCAGCTACCGCCCGTACACAAGACGGTGAACCTCTAGATACTGGATCTAATGCTGCTGAAAAGTAAGTGATTGGTCTTTGTTTCACATGTGCCTGTGTCAGAACACCTGTGGCGTGTCCAGTGATCTCAGCAACGTATAGATTAAATATCTTGGTGTAATCTGGTATACCAATAGCCGGGGCAGAAATTAATAGCTTTTTCAAAGTGACAAACGACTCATATGCTACTTCTGTAAGCATATACGGTACAATTTTCAAACAATCGTATAATGGCTGCATCAAAGCGCTAGCATGTGGTATCCACTGTCTACAATATGACACGATACCTAAAAACATACGCAATTGTTTGAAATTCCGTGGGGGTAACATTCCCTTTATCATTCGAACCCTCTCCTCAGTGAGATGTCTTGTACCTTGTGATATACAATGTCCCAAAAAGATAACCTTTTCCTGACACACTTGCAACTTTTTCTTATTAACCTTGCAACCTTTTTCTGCCAAAACTCGCAACAAATTAAGGGTGGTGTGCAAGCTTTCAGTCTTTCACTTATCTGTGGAATTAATCCTTCCATAAACTGTCTATTGAAGGCTCGGATCGTGACTGGCAGCTTTAAATCCATTCTCTCATCTGCCATCATACTTTCCATAGACAAGTAAAATTCTGATACAGTCTGTCCTGGCATTTGTTTCATGGGTGATATTGACCCCCCCTCCTGTTGTTTTGCCTGACAAAAAGCTTCTAATCTAGCAATAAAAGGAGCCCTTGAGTCTATATGTCTGACATGTCCTGTCTCCAGTATTTCCATCCCCCTCAGCTCGGTCTGCAGGTCAGTCATAAACTGGTTAAACAGGGTCAGAGTCATTTTATGTCTGCATAAATCCTCCCCATCCTGCCAGGTTGCTTCATGTGTATTCATTAACTGTGTCACAAATCTACAGAAAACAGCTGGCTTTACAATAATGCATGTATCAGTGCGTACGGGAGCTACAGTTTCTGAATGAAATTCTTATACTCCACAAACCTGAAAAAAAAAACATTCTCTATCCTTAAGTACAGGATATATCTTGTGTGGTTTACGTTCTATGTCAGTATATGGGGGTGGGATGGTTGAACTAAGATTATTTAAAATTTCAACATTTTTTGTTCTTCTGTCTTTCATATCCCAACCATCACAATCTGGATTATGTTTCCACCCCTCTTCTTTTTCTCTATTTGAAACCTTAATTAAGCATTGAACCTGACTCATCCATTGCTTCTCTAACACCTCTCCTTGTCTGTCCCTTTTTATTTCACTTTTTACATCCGGGTCTAAACCCGCTGCTCCTTTCACCTTAAATTTACGAAGGACATCCTTTAAGTCCCGCTTCATCTTCCCCACAGATGTTTTTAATTATCTGTGGCACCGTGTAATGTGCTACAATTCCCTGACGGGGTTTTGTGTTCCTCTGGCCCATTCTAACAGTCCTGCCTAGGTAGCGTGTGGGACACTTAGTGTACAATATAATGCGGCTACAACATATACAAGAATGAATAATTACTTTATATGCTAGCCCAATAGCAAACCAGCTAAGTTACACTAGTTCCTCGTTGCCTTCCTCCTAGGGTGCTAGAATACTAGAAACCTCTTCCGGAATGAGATTTCTGAAATCAAATTACTTTATATGCTAGCCCAATAACAAATAATTACTTTATATGCTAGCCCAATAACAAACCAGAATGCAGCTACAACATATACAAAAATGCGGCTACAACATATACAAGCATTCCTTTAAGTGGCCAGGTATCCGACTAGATCTCCGGACTTTTGGAGATCTTATTCCCTCCCCATCTCTGGGAATCCCTCTCATACACTCTTATCCCTGCTTTATGGAGCAGACAGGGCTTATACTCTCAACCCGTCTATGGTTTATGAGTTAGATGTGAGGTTAAGCATAAGCGTCAGACCCCCAAGCTCACAAGCCCTCAGGTTCCCAATCGTGTGAGGTAAGGCGCATTCCATTGCTTAGTTCGGCAATCCCCTTCTAACTCATACCATCCTTGACAAGGCTCATTCACTTTCTCAACAAGACAGACAAGACAAACACAGATAACAAACAAACAAATAATTCCAGCAATATAAACTAAAATATGCAGTAATTCTAGACTCACCACTACAGAGGCTGGTGTTTTAAAACCAGGAGAACCGTAACTGACAGAACGGATAGGCACAAATCAGGGGAGCACAGAATATAAGAAAAATAAAGCTTTTTCTTACCTGCGCAGGTTTTTTGATCTGTGGTTCCCGGAATGCCTATTCCTTTTTGTTCCGTCAGCCGCGTTCGTCCACCTCTTGTAGTATCATCGGTGAGTCCCTCGTCCGGGCGCCAAAATGTTAGGTTCAACTTTTAAATAAGTTGCTTATAGTTTATATTGCTTTGTCTAATTATTGCTTCATATAGGAATTAAGACACAGAGTCAGGTATGTCTGTATCAAAGTTCTGAGCATAATGGACTGCCGCTCTTTACTTCTTTCAAAGGCCTTTTATAGACAATTATACAAACAATAGCATCAGCACAGCCCCCCCACAAAGGGCAAGGGTAAACAACAACAAGAGTCACCTGGGCTGCGAACACAAGCTTCAACACCATGGCAATACAGTTACAAGAAAACAAAAGCAGCTTCAATTGAGTTCAACAGCCAAAAAGTTACATTCAAAACAGATTTACATGTAGGCATCATATTAAGTGAGAACTCTAAATTAAATCCCTGACCTTATCAGAGACATACCAAACCACCAAATAAAGATTATTAGCATTGTTCAGTACTAATACAAAACAAACACACCACGTTCATGCTGATCCCATTATCTATGGTAATTTTTTTTTTTTTTTTTTTTTTTTTATATAATATAATGACGATAATAAAACAACTAAATTGGATTCCACATCTACAGAAAAAGTGAACAGCATTGATACTTGTCCCCTTGCTTAGCAGTACAGGGATGTTCTGATTGGAATCTCTGATAATTCACCATGATATTTGTTTTTCATTTTGACTGTTTGTAATAAGCATGGATTTATAAAGAATCATTCTTGCCAGAACAATCTATTTACCTTCTATGAATAAGTGAGCTGTCATCTAGATAAAGAAAGGCCTGTGGATATGGTGTATTTGGATTTTGCAAAGGCATTTAATACAGTTCCCCACAAATATTTACTGTACAAACTAAGGTATGTAGGCATGGACCATAGGGTGAGTACCTGGATTGAAAACTGGCTACAGGGGCGAGTCCAAAGGGTGGGGATAAATGGGAAGTACTAGAAATGGTCCGGGGTGTTAAGTGAGGACTGTCCTGGGACCAATCCTGTTTAATTTATTCATAAACGATCTAGAGGATGGGATAAACAGCTCAATCTCAGTATTTGTGAATGATACAAAGCTAAGCAGGGCAATAACTTCTTTGCAGGATGTGGAAACCTTACAAGAAGATCTAAATAAAATAATGGGGTGGGCAACTACATGGAAAATGAAATGAGGTTTAATGTTACAAAATGTAAGGTAATGCATTTGGGTGCCAAAAATACAAATGCAAGTTACTCACTAGGGGGAGAACCTCTGGGGGAATCTAGGATGGAAAAGGACCTGGGGGTCTTAGTAGATGACAGGCTCAGGAATGGCATGCAATGCCAGGCTGCTGCAATCAAAGCCAACAGAATATTGGCATGCATTAAAAAGGGGATTCACTCCAGAAATAAAACAATAATTCTCCTACTCTACAAGACTCTAGTCTGGCTGCATCTTGAGTATGCCATCCAGTTCTGGGCACCAGTCCCCAAGAAGAAACTGGAGAGAGTCCAGAGAAGGGCAACTAAGCTAATAAAGGGACTGGAGGACCTCAGCTATGGGGAAAGACTACAAGCATTGAACTTATTCTCTCTGGAGAGGAGACGCTTGAGAGGGGATATGATATCAATGTACCGTAGCGCTTGGTTGCTACTAGTAACTAACATCCACCATGTCACCCTGCTGCCAGACCTCCATCCATCACCTCTGAGACAATGAACAATTATTTGCGTTGTTTTGTTTTATTTATTGGGGAATTTAACTTGGTTAGGGGAAAGGAAATATGGGATGTCCATAGAATGAAAGGTTGAGCCTTGAAGTACTGATGTACACATAATATCTACAGGCACTTCCCCTGCATAATACCATGCAGACTATTTCTCCTCCTCTGCGTATTTCCTGCAGACTGTTGCTCCCAGGACTTCCACCCTCCTGCACAAACTTCCACTGTAGATCATTATTCTTCCTGTCACATCATCCTCTTTTGACAAAATAGACCACCCTGAACAGTCTCAATTGCTGGCTAGAATTGGTTGCACTGTTACTAGGCCAGAGGTCTGCAGTACCTCTCCTCAGTGGCCTAGTAATTTTGTAACATGGTGGACTACTGCTCCCAGCTAGTCCGGCCTGCAAATCCTGTGCCCTCAGGCTGCAGCAATTTGACACTCTCCCCACAGTCTCTCCCCTGGCCTTGCACCCAGCTCCTCTGGCATGCCTCATCCAGAACTCCACTGTGGTCCACTCACCGACCTTCTTCTGCCCCGAGTCCATGATGGAGAACTTTAACTGGACATATGTTCCGGAAGCTTCTCCAGCCCCTCTGTTCCAGAACACTTCATCCATGACTGTGTAAAGATGAAGCTCCCTCCCAGCTCTCCCGGGCTCCTCCGCTAGGCCTCGCACCCCCCCAGATGGGGATGGGGCCCCTGCTGCTACCTAGTACTCCATTCTCGACATTTCCCGGCCAACAACTCCTCCCCAGTGGGCTGTTACCTCAGCTTATATGGGAGGCCTGCCCCCTGCCAATTCCAGTTGGGGATTGGTCAGAGCTCCTCACATGAGCTGCCTACCACTACAGTCCTAGGCCCTGCCCCTCTTCCAGATCATTCTTCCTGGAAGTAGGGGAGGCCCCCTCAGAACTAAAGCACAGGTGGTCACACCCACTGCTGCACTAACCACTTCCTGCCCCCCAGATCAAAATAAGCAGGCCTAGCCTGAAGCATAGGCCTGCTCAAATGTACCTGCGCTGACAGTTTCCCTTACAAAACCCGCACTCTAGCACCTACCTATGGTAGAGGGTACTACAGTACAAATACCATAATGGCGACCATACCATAGGGAAAAAACTTTTCATTGAAAGGGATTTTTAAAAGTCATGCGGCCATTCACTAAAATTGGAAGAAGTGGTTTAACCTCAAACTACGTAGAGGGTTCTTTACTGTCGATAGTTTCAGTAAACTATTTGATGGGCACCTCAGTGACCACAACATACAGGGATACACAATGTACTATTGACATAAACACATACACACACACATCATATGTTGAACTGGATGGACTGGTGTCTTTTTTCAACCTTACCAACTTTCTAAATATGTAACTATGTAACTGTTATAAGTACTAGCCTGGGGAAGACTTACATATAGAAGTGGCACCTTTAATAAGGGTGGACTTTCTTATAATGGTGTGACCACCTATGCTTTGTTTGAGTGATATTATCTACATTGGCTTAGCTATGATTAAGCACTATTGAGAGTGTGAAATGCGCCAACTATTTATCCTGTACCCTGCTGCTGTTATGAACTTTTGTTACTCTTCACAATAAAGGCATTTGAATTGGAGTGCGGCTGTCCAGATTCCTTTCTTCATCACTACATGCTGAGCCTGCACCTGTTGCTTCCACCTTGAGGAGGGTGTTACTTCAACACACCTACCTGGAGCGGTAACCATCTCTCCTACACTGGATTGTTGTAAGGGAAACTATAGTAAAAAAAGTAAAGTACATACAACCCCACTTATCAACTTTTTTGATTCATGTTGCCCTAGGGAGACAACTGCAGTAGAGTCTACATTCTTCTTACCTTCTCTTTAGTTGACGGAGGTTGATTATCAACAAGAGGGTTTAGCATAGCAGGCTGAGTTCCGTTGTCTATGTCAATAGATGCAGACAGTGAGGCTTGGGAGCGAGCCAGCATGAGTGCCCCCATATTAAGCGGCTGGCTATGGGGGGCACTTAGTGGGGGAAAGATTCACAAGCGCCGGTGGAGGACCAGAGAAGAGGAGGTTTGGGGCCACTCTGCATCAGTAAAGTTTGAGGGCCTATTAGAAAGTGTTGCTTGAGGACCTTTGCTTGGGTCTATGATCACAGATAGGTGGTTTAGACCACTGGTTGAGCATGTAGGTCTTGGCAAGAAAGAGCAGAGAGGTAGAGGGATGATAAAGGGGAGTTTATAGTAAAAACTAGTAGGGATAAGGGCACAGTAGAAACTCTGAAAGGAGGGGTAGGAACAAAAAAGATTGTTGGAGGTAATAAGATGGGGGAAGAGGTCAGAGACCCATAGGGATGGGTTACAGAAGAGAGATAAGGATGTATACCTTGCTTTTAAATGTACTGTATTTTAGTATCAGCAGAGTATTGTACAATGTTATACATCAATGACAGCAGGAGGTTTTGTGTTAAATTGATACATTGGCTAACTCAGTAGTCTGCAAATGCAAACAACTTGAAACATTGCATTTTCAATATATTAGGTTACTATAATTTTTACATTTAAGATTAAGGGTTTTATTTTAACTCTACCCATTTTTATATTTTAGAGCTGGCATATTAATTCCAATGCTGCAGAATGTTTTCGATTTTCTGAAATGTGCTTTCCCCATTAACCAGACCACAGACACACATATAAATACACAATTTAAAAAATGTTGGGAAAATTCTATTTATTCAACCCACAGGAAACAGCAAATAAGTAAAACTTCAAAAGCAAGCTAAACAATAGAAACAATATCATTTAATTTATGAGACATTAGGCTTTAGCAATGAATATTTACACTGCAACCATTCACTGATTAGTTATACATTCAATGATCTGAAACAATATCACCACCTCTGTAAGACCTTGAAAAGGCTAAACCAGTTTGATCCAGACCTTAGACAAAAAAGTTGTATAGGGTATTGATGTAAAAACAACAGTTAAACTATTAACTCTACTGCAAATAGGAATAGAGACATGGAAATTGATGGAACAGGAAACAGTGACTAGGTTATTGGTACCGTTGACAGTAATATATTTTAAATAGTTATGTTTGAAAGGAGATAATTAACAAATAGATAAAAGGAGACCCTAGTCTGGGGTTCTTGGTAACTATTTGTAGAAAAGGAGTTGTTGGATATATTGTCAAACTTCAAGGCAATGGGATTGATTTACTAAAGGCAACAGGGAATTTTCCCTTAGGCTAGCCATACCTATTAGGATTTCCTTCAGTCCCACAGGCTGAATGAGAAAAATCACTCAACTCCCCCATCCTCAAAAAACAGTATGGATGAAGGAATCTCCTCTGCCTGCTGTGTACAGACAGCGTCAGCATCTGTGACTGCATGAATATCTATCAGTGACTATATCTGATTGGATTTAGTCACCATTCGGCTAACAATTTATCAGCTGGCTCCTTTCATTTTTCAATTAAAGTTTGTCAAGTTGTGTGGTGCCAACAAGGCCTCCCATGACTTAAATTTTGGCAGAATTAGCAGGAATTGGCTGCAACTAGATACTATGCATGGCAATGGCATCACTATGGGGGTGCGGGGGGTGCAGACCGCACCCGGGTGATACCCGCCAGAGAGGTGAGAACCAAACTGTGGTGCCATTTTCATTCTCTCTGTCGGGAGTCTGTGGGAGGCAGGACAGCTCAGGTTAGAAGGTGGGGTTGCCCGAATTAACAGCTGGTGATTGGTTGTTTGGATTCAGGGCGGTCCTAGCAACCAATCATCAGCTTGCAGCTCCCGCTGTTTCTCCAGCCCTGTGGACTGTGTATGTAAGGTGAGACAGGAGGTGGAGCGATGAGGGGGCAATGGGGGGGGGGGGCTGAGAACAGCAATAGGGGAAGGGGGGAAATGAGGACAGCAATGGGTAGCTGGAGGGGGGATAGCTGAGGACAGTAATGGGGCACTGTGGGCGGGAACCCAAGGACAGTAATGGGGTGCTGTGAGGGGGCTGAGGACAGTAATGGGGTACTGGGGGGATCTGAGGACAGAAATAGGGAGCTGTGGGGGGCTGAGAACAGTAATGGGGTCACTAAGGACATTCATTTGGTGGACTGAGGACAGTAATGGGGGGGAGAGGACAGTAATGGGGTCACTGAGGACATTAATGGGGTTGCTGAGGACATTAATGGGGTCACTGAAGACATTATTGGAGGGAGCTGAGGACATTATTGGGGGGTCTGAGGACAGTAATTGTGGGCCTGAGGACTGTAATTGGGTCATTAAGGACATTAATGGAGCGGACTGAGAACATTATGGGGGAGGGGGGTCTTGAGGACATTAATTGGGGCCTGAGGACAGTAATTGGGTCAATGAGGATAATAATTGGGGGACTGAGGACAGTAATTGGATCACTGAAGACATTATTGGGGGGGCTGAGGACATTGCTGGGGGAACTAAGGACAGTGTTAGAACAGGAATTGGGTCAGTGAGCACAATAATGGGGGGGAGAGCCTTGCCAATGTGCTAACCTGCTCAGTGCCCTACGGGGGGGGAGGGGGGTGACACCATGTTTTATCTACCGGTTGACACCAACCCTAGTGACACCACTGTTGCATTGCCAGCTTTAGCTTAGAGAATGTGATGAAAGTTCACTTTGCAAAGAGCACACAATCGCATGCAAGACTAAAAAAAACAAAAAAACATTTTTGCTTACACATGCTTGGATGATCGAAGACAGCAGAGATTCACTTTATTCAGTAAGCTAAGAGAGCATTCCCTTACAAAGTGAACAGCCATTTTGTCAAGATGCATCCTAAAGACCTCATATATAGACACATGTGGGTACCCCTGCCTCCCTCCATGCTCATCATGCCCAGGAAGTGTTCTCCTTCTTAGAACTGAGAGGTGGGCACTGAGGTTGTAGCAACCATTTCCCTTGGTTAGCAGCCAAAATTGGAAGAGTACTGACTAAAAGGGTGCAAACTTATTGAAACATGAGCGGCAGGGGTGCTGTGCATAATTTTTCCTTCTAAAATAAGTAAGGCCCTGGGGTGTGGTCAAGATGGCGACTTGAGCAGACATGCTTCCGGAAGCTCTGCTAGAGAACTTTCTGACATTTATCCTGCTGACGACTTTCTAACCCTGCTGAGCCCACTCAACACCTCTGCGTGCCCTCCGAATCCCCTGGGCGCTCTCAAAGGGGAAAGAGGCTGTGGTTTCTACCCGACACTGCTGGACTCTCAGATCCAGCTGCTACACCCGTCTCACCATTGACGCAGACACGTGTGTCCAACATGGACTCACAGACTGATTCTGAGTGCTCTTCTCCCACACATGCACCTGGCATTCCGGAGGTTATGGCGACGATCACAACTTGCCAGACTGCGATTGCAACTTGCCAAACTGCACTGACCTCTAAAATAGAGGAGGTGCGGCTGTATTTTGGCTTGCTCCACCAGGATATGGATAAGATCCGATCTCGGCTTGCTGTGGCAGAGCAGTGGGTCAGCCACATGGAGGACACTATGGAGGAGCACTCTAATTCAGTCCGAATTCTTCAGACTAAGATGTGGGCACTTGATATAGAGTGGAAGACGCCAAGAATAGGAGCCGGCGCAACAGTCTATGGATTGTGGGCCTTGCTGAGGGCACGGAGGGTAAGAACCCCACGGTATTTGTGGAAGAATTGCTGAGATCCCTATTGCCCACAGCCCAGTACTCCCCGTACTTCACTGTTAAACGTGTCTATCAAAGGTTCTCCTCCTGGCAAGTTTATACCACGCCTGCTAAATTTTCCGGATCTGGATGAGAACCTGCGGCCTGCGTGGGTCTCGGGGCCCTTGGCATATCAGAACTCCAAGTTTTTGATCTTTCCCGACTACACTGTGGAAACGCAAAAGATGCACCGATTGTTTGACTTGGTCAAGGCAGCTATGAGGGCTAAGAATATCTCCTATATAATCCTTTTCCCAGCTAAACTCAGGGTGGTTGATGGAGAAACCCTTCGGTTCTTTACCACCCCAAAAGATGCATCTGCCTGGCTGGAATCACTCCCGTCGCAGGGTTGAGACTGTCTACCCTACCTTAGGATTGCACACTTTACATATTTCTCTGCTGCTGTTCCTGTTACTTGTACTTCATTTATTACTGAGCCAGCTACAGTATTTTTACCACACTGTTTTAGGTTTACACTAGCTCAAACTCTGTCTCCACTATGCCACCAAGGAGGGATCATCATGCTGCCTAATCGGGCCATCTGCTTTGGCTTTTTGTTAGTTGCCAATTGTCCTGCCTAGCAGCATGCCATATCTAACATTGGGGCCTGTGTGTATTGGTTAAGCATGGCACTATCTTTTGTCCTCTACCAACTTGTATGCTGGGAGTTGCTGGTTCAGCTAATGACATCTGCGGACAGCACCAAACATGACATCCTTGGATGTCTGCCTGTTCAAGTTTGTGCCCCTGGCTCTGGCCAGGTGTTTATTATGCCTTATCTTGTTCTCTGCAGGACCTCTCCGGTTGAAAACACCTTATGTACTCTCCTCTACAACATAATTTTTTTTTTTTTTTTTAACTATACCATGTCCTGGAGATAATATTGTGCCTTTGTTCCTCTCGCTCAGTTCACTGTTCCATTGGGACAAGCTCAGGGGTTCTATGCTTTATCCAGGGCTCTGGATTCGGCAGGGTGGGGGGAGGGGGGAGCATGCCGTTGCTGCTCCGGTTTGTGCTGTTTTAATGTTTTACTTTTTTTCTTGTTTTACTATGTTTTTGCTATTTATGTCTCAGATGATACTATTGATACACAGTGGTGTTACATATAAATTTTACTGTGGGTATCTGGGATGGGGGCTGCTTCTCCCCCGAATATTAAGCATTTCAGACACTCAGACCCTTCCTCTTTCCTTTTATACTGCTTCCCCTATTAAATGACTAAGGTTAATGTAATCTCATGGAACGTATGTGGCGTAAATTCTGCTGTAAAACGGCCCTTGGTTTTGACTTTTCTACAAAGATTCTCCCCGCACATCTGTATACTTCAAGAGACCCACTTGCTGGGGTCTCGCATACTTGGTCTGAAAAAAGCTTGGGTCAGTGCTCACTACCATGCGACCTACTCAAACTATGCTAGGGGGTCAGGGTCCTCATTCACAGATCCCTGCAGTTTCAGCTCCTGGAGGTGAGAACCGATCCTGAGAGGCACAGATGTACTGATGCATGCACTTGTTATGGGTATTCCGTTTATAATTGTCGGTTTATATTTGCCTCCCCAGTTGACGTGGCCTTGGTTTCCTCTGTTATGCATATGGTCACCTCGTATGGGGTCTCTAATGTGTTGCTTGTGGGTGACTTTAATTTGGTCCCGTCCCCGGACCTGGATAGGCTTCACTCCCCCTCTGTGGGTGCCCTTTGCCCTTTCTCAGTGGGCGACTGCTTTTGCCCTGTCAGATGTATGGCGACAATTTTACCCATCTGACAGAGAATTTACTGAGAATGTCACTCAGCCACTTACAGAATGTTCTTGTGCATTGATTTGGCATTTGCATCATCAGAGGTCCTGAGATGGGTGGTGCGGACATCCTCTCTAGGAGAATATCGGATCATGCTCCACACCTTATCACTCTCCAACTGTCCACGACTGTTGGCGCGGGAATGTGGAGGCTGTCCAGGTTCTGGATTATGGACCCTAAGATACAGGAAGAGCTCCCAGAGGTATTGTGCAACTACTGGCTTTCTAATGATGATTTGGCTATTCCCTTGGTGGTCTGGGATGCTTTCAAAGCATGGCTCAGGGTGGAATATATCACACGTATTGCTGCTATTAAAAAAGATTCTGTGCATGCTCTGGAGCAACTAAAAAAGGACCTAGCTCAGAGGGAGGCTGCCTATACTGGGGACCCCGCTTATGTAGCCTGGCAGCATGCCCCTTGGGTACTATCAGTTTTTCGAATTGAGCAGACCCAGAAATCATTACTTGGTACAGTCCAGCGGGTATTTGAATATGGTGATAAAAATGGAAGGTTGCTGGCGTGGATAGTAAGGGGGAAGTTTGCGGCCACTCATATAGGAATGATTAGGAATGCTGAAGGAGAGTTGCTAATGGCACCTGACTCTATATTAATCTTCGTTTTCAACAATTTTATGAGACCCATTATTCCTCTAAAGTGACCTACGAAATCCCTTCCCTGGATGAATTTTTAGACCGTATTGAATTACCTGTTCTAGAGGATAAAGATAAGGACAGGTTAGACAAAGATATCACGCTGGAGGAAGTTCACACTGTTCTTGGCCACATGCAATCAGGTAAGGCCCCCCGGGTCGGATGATATCCCTATCGAATTTTACTCCTGTTACCAAGAACTCTTAGCACCTAGACTAACCTCTCTACTTGATAAATTCACTGCTTTAGACACCCTACAGGAATCCATGTCTGAAGCCCTTATTGTGTTAGTGCCCAAGCCTGGTAAGGTAGCTGAAGATTGTGCCTCTTACAGGCCTATCTCTCTGATCAATGCAGATGCTAAGTTGCTGGCAAAAATTTTGACTTTCCGCCTCACTACGGTGATTGAGCAACTTATACAACCCCTGGCAAAAATTATGGAATCACCAGTCCCTGAGGATGTTCCTTCAGTTGTTTATTGTTGTAGAAAAAAAGCAGATCACAGACATGGCCAAAAACTAAAGGCATTTCAAATGGCAACTTTCTGGCTTTAAGAAACACTAAAAGAAATCAAGAAAAATAATTGTGGTGGCCAGTAACAGTTAGATTTATAGAACAAGCACAGGGAATAAATTATGGAATCACTCAACTCTGAGGAAAAAATTATGAAATCATGAAAAACAAACAAAATAACACTCCAACACATCACTAGTACTTTGTTGCACCACCTCTGGCTTTTATAACAGCTTGCGGTCTCTGAGGCATTAACTTAATGCAGTGGTTCTCAACTCCAGTCCTCAGGACCCACCAACAGGCCAGGTTTGCAAGATAGCTGAAATACATCACAGGTGATATCACTTGCTGCTCAGTGATTGCAGTACTCTAGTCTGCAACTCCCCAAGGTTATTATTTTTCTTGATTTCTTTTAGTGTTTCTTAAAGCCAGAAAGTTGTCATTTGAAATGCCTTTAGTTTTTGGCCATGTCTGTGATCTGCTTTTTTTCTACAACAATAAACAACTGAAGGAACATCCTCAGGGACTGGTGATTCCATAATTTTTGCCAGGGGTTGTACAGGTTTATCAGACTGGTTTCATGCCGGGGAAGGGCACTGACATAGATATCCACTGCCATTTTCTCAGTCTCTTGGCTAATCATGACAGTGCTGGTACAAGGGTGGTGGCCTCGTTGGACACGGAAAAGGCCTTTGATCTGGTCACGTGGCCCTTTCTCTGGAGCGTGTTACGTAGGTTTGGCTTTGGCCCCGGATTTCTACAGTGGTTGGAAATGTTGTAAAAAACCCCAAGTCTGAGTCCGCACTAATGACCGGATTTCAGCGCTATTCCCCCTGGCCACTTGGAAAGGATGCCCTTTGTCACTGAGCCTATTTGCTCTAGCACTTGAGCCATTGGCCATTCTTGTGCGGAACTCCCCCCTTATCGAGGGTTGGCGGTTCGGCCCCCTGGAGGAGAAGATTTTGCTTTATGGGGATGATACCCTGCTCTACCTAAGAGATGTGAACACCTCCTTGCGGATAAATTGGAGTAAATCAGTTTTGTTTCCACTGAATTTAGATGCCAGGGGCTCAGCTTCGGCTACTCCTTTGGTATGGGTTGAGGAATTTAAATATCTGGGTATCAAGGTGTCCAGGGATTTGAATAAGTTCTACGACCTGAATATCCATCCTGTATTATTACAATTGAAAGACAGATGTACCTCCTGGAGTAACTTACCCCTAAATGTTTAGGGTCGCATTAATATACTAAAAATGTTTTTCCTCCCTAAATTTCGTTATGTGTTCTGTAATTATCCCACATGGTTAAAAAAGACCTTCTTTAGGGAGGTGGACAGTTGTGTAAGTTCCTTCTTATGGGCAGGTGCTGCTCCGTGTCTGGCGAGGTCCACCCTCCAGCTCCCGGTTAGTTATGGTGGGTTGGCCCTTCCTAACTATTACGTCTACTTCTGACGGCTGTACTCATTACAGTCCACTGGTGGTTTTTGGGTTCTAGAACTAATGCAGCGGTCTGCCTGGAGGCAACCTTACTGAGATCACTTACAGAATTAGGTAATCTGATATACAGAGGGTCAGAGGCCTACATATCCCATCCACTTTCTACTAGAGTGACGTTGAGGGTGTGGTTAGCTGCCAGAGCTCGGTTTACCAAACCTGATCTTTGGTCTCCTTATCAACCTCTGTGGGGAAATCCCTCCTTTCCACACATCATGATGCTTCCTGACCCACAGGTCTGGGCTAGATTTGGTGTTCGGAGACAGAAGGATATCATGCTCACAGGAATGCTTTTATCCTTTGGGACATTATCGGCTAATTTTAGACTACCTCGCTGGATGTACTTCCATTACCTCCAACTGCAACATGCTATACGTTCCCAATTTCTGAATCCCCCTACACTTGGGACTGACCCGATAGAGGAACTTTTGGCGCAGGAGTCTTGGACTAAGCCCTTATCCACACTCTATCTGGCTCTTCTCAGTGTGCAGTCACCTAAGATCGATAAGCTTTGGGAACAGTGGCACGAAGATATTCATGCATTAGATAGGGAAATGTGGGAGGGATGCTTTGAGGATAGCTATAAATATATAATAGCCTCTAAAAATTCATTCAAACTAATTTCTTCATAGAGTGTACTTTATGCCACAGAGATTGCAGAGAATCTATCCGCAGCATTCCTCGGACTGTACTAAATGTCATACACCTGAGGGTACTTACTTTCATATGTTTTGGACATGCCTACGCGTAGCACAGTTTTGGACGGCGGTTCTTGACTCTATAAACTCCCGTCTACAGCTGTCTCTGTAAAGACCTATATATACCAAATTGTTGATTTCCTATTTACTGTATTATGCAAAAAAGGAGATACTCTTTAAGTGGGCATCCCCTCCCCTCCTACGCTATCCTCCTGGGAACTGATCGGCAACGGGGTTCTACCAATGTACAAATTGACGTTTTTTAATAGAAACTGTCCCCAGAAGTACGAAAAAATATGGCAGCCAATGGTGGATTGTACATGACCCTTTCCCTAGGGGACGACCCTACTCTTAAATTCCCTTTGGGATGGTGATTGCTAACTATGAGTTCCTTCTGGGTGTTGGGCAATGTACTGACACGTCTTGATTGTCAGAATGACTCCTTTTTTACCTTGATAACTGTAACCTTGTATACCTGCTGTTTATGTTTTACACATGTTTTTCAAAAAAAGACCAAAAAAAAATAAGGCCCTGTTCACACTGTTTATTAGCGCACATCCATTATGCCGCATGCTAACCTGCAATGCGTTAGAGCGGTCCATTCATCGAATAGACATCTAGCACACCTAAATGTACCAGAAAAGGTAAATGTATTAGTATCTATAAAACAACACATCAAAACACATGGTATTGCAATACTGTGTATTGAGGTGAGCTGCAGTGGGCAGGGGTTACAATATCTGTGAGCAAAAAAAAAAATTTGAAAAATCTGTGGTCTCGTTCAGGATCATTTACCTTAATTCCTGACATAGTGACATAGTGATTGTCACCAGAACAGAAAGTGGGAGAAATCTTTTCAAAAGGGGATACAATGATGATTAAAAAAATGCAGTTGGTGACAAAATGGTAATTTTAGTACTTGTATTTACACCATAATATTGTAATCAGAAACCCTGTGCTGAAATAAAACCTGAGAAAAACCCTGTTGCCTGTGGCTTTTAAGATAAACACACCTAGCAGACTGTTATTATGTGCCGAACAATGCTTAAGACATTCACAGAGGTAATTGGTCTCTGTTATTTCTACCCTGCAGACAGAATGCCATTCTGAAAACAGTATGACATTACAAGCTTCTGTCCACTTTCCTGGAAAGAAAGCCAACAGTATAATAGCCATTTAACACTTGTGTGTGTACAATAGGCCTCATGCACACTGGACAGTATAAAAAAGCCATTAGTGTTAGCTGCAGAAAGCTGTAGGTGTAGAATGAGTTTATCAGCGTTTTTACAGTAGTGTTTTTCAGCATTTTTTTAGCGTTTTTTTTAACAAAATTATAGTCCCACAAAAGCTTATGGCTCAACAGCTGAAAAAACTCCTCTCAAAACTCACTAGCTCTGGGGGGGGGGGGGGGGTTCCAGCCAAAAAAAGTACCTGTCAAAAACTGCTGATAACAGTCTATGTGTGCATGGACACATAGGATAACATGCTGGAGAGTTTATTGGCTGCAGAAAAAAACATCTGAAGCCTAAAACAGCAGCTGTAAAAACATCCAAAAACGTCCAGTGTGCATGAAGCCTTAATATGGCTGGCAAATTTAAAGAAATGTACACCAATGGCAACCCAAGAAGTTGGAACTCATGGACCACACAATCTTCAAATTTCAATTTTCAAATTTCAATTTTGGATAGAGGTGAAGTCACTCCGTTCATCTCCATTTCTCTGTTAATAATTGCCATGTGTTTGGCCTGCTGTCAACTTTCTTGCCTGATCAGTGTCCACTCTGGGATGCTGGATAGAAATGTAATTGTTTAAGTGCCATATTTGTACTTATATGAAGGACCACTTTGTTTTTTTTTAGTTTCCCTCCATATGACATACTGTATGGGCTTGGCACTTAGCTAGACTACTGTTAGGATTATTCTTCTCCTGTGATCAGTCAAACTCCAGGTGTCTCAAAGTAAAGGTATTCACATTGTACCAGTACATTCTGGGTGATGCTTACAAGCCAAAGGATGGAGCAGAAATCACACAGAGGGATGTACAGCCCCCTTCCTAATACTTACAATAATACAGCTATAATGCTTCTATTGGCTGAGGAAACACTGATAGCTCCTGGTACATCATGGTACATACTTTATTTGCTAATCAGTGTTTCTGTACAATCTGTTACCATATATGGTAAAGCCTAATGACTCTATATTTTCTTATGGGGTTAGTTAAAACAAAAGATACAGCAAGTTAATACAACATGTGCTCAGAAGCCATCTTAAAAATCAGTCTCAGGTTTTTTTAATAATCACACAATAAACATTTAAAACTTTTCTAACAACTACCCATCTCTTAAGCCGGCCAAATGGATCAAAATTCGGTCAGTTTAGCAGGGACTGGCCGAATTTTGATCCATGTATAGTGTAGCTGGTTTACACAAGTCAATATCCCCTGACTTGTGTACAACCAGACTCAGGTTTTTCCCGAATGATCAGTGCCGCAGGCTATAGCTGGCAACACTGATCATTGTAGCAAAAATTTGAAGTAATTGTGCAGATAAACCCAAAATTAAAAAGCTGCTGGCAAAAAACCATACGGATAAGATTATAAGCCATATAAGCAACATATACAGGGAATTGCCACGCTAAAATAACAAAACAAAGTCCCATAAGGCTGGATTCACACCTATGCAGTTTTAGTGCTTTTTGCATTTTGCAGATTTGCACTACAGTCCATTTAACATGCTTTCCTATGGAAGATGTTCTGTAGTGCAAATCTGCAAAATGCAAAAAGCATTAAAAATGCATAGGTGTGAATCCAGCCTAAGTGTCCAACTAGAGGTTATACAGTCCAATCTTGAGACTAGCAGATAAATTCAAGGGAGATATGAAGAATTCAGCGTTCAACATATATGAAAAAAAACCTTGATAGTGAATATTAGGGATGAGCTTCGAGTTCGAGTCAAACCCATGTTCGACTCGAACATCGCCTGTTCAACCGTTCATCGAATTGCGAACGTTATGGGCTGTTTGCGCCTAATTCGAGTGGCGCGTCACGGCCCATAATTTACTGCGGCATCGCAGTGCATTGCTGACTGATGATTGGCCAAGCATGCACTATGACCTGCATGCTTGGCCAATCACAGCGCCGTCTGTACAGAGAGCAGTAATTGCCAAAGCCAGGGTGGCTTGGGCCAATTATGGCTCAGGGGTTTAGTACATGCCCCACACTATATAAGGACGCCTGCATGGCAGCCTTGTGTAGTGTGTTGCGGCGGAGAGAGATAGGCAGAGAGACAGTGTCATTTGATTTAAGTTAGATAGAGTAGGCAGGCGAGTCAGTTAGCTGCACTTACAGTGTATTGTGTATATATATGCATCCTAGGTGTTGTGTGTGTATATATATATATATATATATATATATATATATATATATATACACTGTATTCAGTTTAGTTAGATCAGTTCCTGTTATTCTCTTCCTACTGACAGGCAGGCAGGTGTTTTTACAGTATTTACAGTATTTACAGTTAGTGTACTGTGTCCTTTGCACAGTGTGCACCTAAAGCTACCTGAAGAAAATTGCTGGTGTTCTTCTGATCCTATTACTACCACAGGCAGGCAGCTGCAGTATTTACAGTTAGTGTACTGTGTCCTCTGCACAGTGTGCACCTAAAGCTACCTGAAGACAATTGCTGTTGTTCTGATCCTATTAATACCACAGGCAGGCAGCTGCAGTATTTACAGTTAGTGTACTGTGTCCTCTGCACAGTGTGCACCTAAAGCTACCTGAAGAAAAGTGCTGGTGTTCTTCTGATCCTATTAGTACCACTGGCAGGCAGCTGCAGTATTTACAGTTAGTGTACTGTGTCCTCTGCACAGTGTGCACCTAAAGCTCCCTGAAGACAATTGCTGGTGTTCTCATACTAATAATACTACAGGCAGGCAGTTGATTCTGCTAGCTGCAGCATCAGTATATATATACATCCCAGCTTTGTGCAGCTACATCTCACTGCAAGCCATTAGTATGTCTGGAAGACCAACAATGAGGAAGGCAGTCACAAGCAAATAAAAGAGGGCAAGCAGGCTTTGTGTCTAGAGGCGATAGTGCTGGTCATGGAGACGGTGCATCCTCATCAGCACGTGGCTGTGGGACACGCTTGTCCTTTTTTTCAGCAGCTGACCATGTTGAGCCCCAACATGCGGAAGACTTGGTAGAGTGGATGACCAAGCCGTCCTCATCCTCTCTCACCCAGGCTCAGAGTACTTTGTCTGGCAAAGCAGCTGCCAACGCGGCCTCTTCCCTCGGCTCAATGGCATCAGTCACTCCTTCCCTAGCCCCACCATGTCCTCCTGAGGAGTCCCCCGAACTGTTTGACCACAGTGTTGGGTACATGCTCCAGGAGGATGCCCAGCATTTTGAAGGCTCCGATGATGGTACCCAGCTGGAGGAAGGCAGTAACGTGAGCTCAGAGAGAGGGGGTGCCCAAGAAGGACAGCAATCTGGCAGTCATGTTCCCCCAGCTGCAGCATACTGCCAGGTTTGCTCCAGTGATGAGGAGGGAGGGGATGATGAGTTCACTGACTCCACGTGGGTGCCTGATAGAAGAGAGGAGGAGGAGGCACTGCACCACAGAGCTCCGCATGTGCAGGGCGCTGCTGTCTCTGCACGTTATTCCAAAAGTTCTTTGGTGTGGGCCTTTTTTGAGACGAGTGCATCAGATCCCACAGCTGCTATTTGCAACATATGTCTCAAGCGTATCTCGCGTGGCCAAAACATCACCCGCTTGGGCACCACATGCTTGACCAGACATATGTCAACCTGCCATGCAGTTCGTTTGCAAGCGTACCTAAATCACCCACACCAAAGAACAAAGCGGACCTCTCCTTTCTCCTCATCAGCTGCAACCCCACTATACCTTCAGTCCTCTCTGAAACCTGCACTGAGAGGAATGAAGGTGTAGAATTAGGTGTGTCACAGCCAAGTACTTGCGGGCAATCTGCTATTGGTACACCGACGTCAGATTGTACCAGGAAAATTTCCCTGCTCCAGCTGCTGCACCGCCGAAAGAAGTTCGCTCCCAGCCATCCACATGCCCAGCGATTGAATGCTAGCTTGGCTAAATTGCTAGCACTTCAACTGCTGCCTTTTCAGTTGGTAGACTCTGCCCCTTCCGTGATTTTGTGGAATGTGTGGTTCCTCAGTGGCAGGTTCCCAAACACCACTTTTTCTTATGGAAGGCGATTCCAGATCTCTAACAGCATGTGGAAGGCAATGTCTTGGCCTCGCTGGACAGGGCGGTCAGCGGTAAGGTGCATATTACCGCTGACTCATGGTCCAGCAGGCACGGACAGGGACATTACCTATCTTTCACCGCGCACTGGGTGACTCTGCTGGCAGCTGGGAAGGATGCAGGACAGGGTGCAGCAGTGTTGGAGGTTGTTCCACCACCACGCCTCCAAAATTCTACTATGATGATTCTGCCACACCTCTCTCCTCCCCCCTTCCTCTTCTTCTTCCTCCATGACCTCTTCCTGTGCTGATTTGTCCTCTGAACCAGCGGTGCTCCGTAGGCATTCAAGGGGCTACGCAAGCACGCAGGCAAAAAGATGCCATGCGGTGCTTGAGCTGGTGTGCTTGGGGGACAGGAGCCACACTGGGGCAGAGATTCTGTCAGCTCTGCAGGGGCAGGTTCAGAGGTGGTTGACGCCATGCCAGCTTAAGCCAGGTATGGTGGTTTGCGACAATGGCACCAACCTCCTCTCCTCCCTCCGACAGGGACAACTGACCCATGTGCCCTGTTTGGCTCAAGTCCTTAACTTGGTGGTGCAGCGGTTCTTGGGCAGGTACCCGGGCTTACAGGATGTACTGAGGCAGGCCAGGAAAGTCTGTGTGCATTTCTGCAGGTCATATAATGCCAGTGCTCGCTGGCTGACCTCCAAAAGGAATTTAACCTGCCCAAGAACCGCCTAATCTGTGACATGCTCACCAGGTGGAACTCAACGTTGACCATGCTGCAGCAGTTGCACATGCAGCAGAGGGCCATCAATGAGTACCTATGAGACTATGGCACCAAGACAGGGTCAGGGGACCTTGTTTTTTTTTCCCCACACCAGTGGGCTATGATCAGGGATGCATGCACTGTCCTGTCACCATTTGAGGAGGCCACAAGGATGGTGAGCAGTGATAGTGCATGCATCAGTGACAATGTCCCTCTTGTCCACCTGTTGGAGCACACGCTGCGTGGAATAATGGACAGGGCACTTGAGGCAGAACAGAGGCAGGAAGAGGAGGACTTCCTTAGCTCTCAAGGCCCCCTTTATCCAGACAGTGTTCCTGCGTGCCCGCTGATCACACAGGAAGAGGACGAGGAGGAGGAGGATTGTGTCAGCATGGAGGTGGAGCCTGGCACTCAGCATCAGCAGCAGTCTTCAAGGGATCATTTAAAGTCCTAAGAAACCCATGGACTTGTACGTGGCTGGGAGGAGATGGCTGCGGATCATGTCATCCTTAGTGATCCAGAAGACTCTGGACCGAATGCCTCAGCAAACCTATGCTGCATGGCCTCCCTGATCCTGCAAAGCCTGCAGAAGGATCCTCGTATTCGTGGTATCAAGAGGAAGGGATGATTACTGGCTGGCAACCCTCTTTGATCCACATTACAAGGGTAAGGTTGTGGACCTTATCTTGCCGTCGCAGAGGGAGCAGATGATAAAATATCTTCGGGAGGCTTTGCAGAAAGGTTTGTGTAGCGTGTTTCCAGAGCCTGGAAGGTTACAATTTCCTGGTCCTCCTGGACAACGTGTTGCTGAGGCTTCGGTCATTCACAGAAGGAGCAGTGGAGAAGGTAGCCGTCTGACCGATGCATTCAGACAATTTTTTAGTCCGCAGCCCCAAGGTCTGATCGGTTCCAGCAACCATCGCCAGCATCTGATTCACATGGTGCAGGAATACCTAGGGGCAAGATCAGACTTGGACACCTTTCCCACTGAAAATCCCCTGGGTTACTGGGTCTTGAGGATGGATCACTGGCCAGAGCTTGCACAGTATGCAATTGAGCTACTGGTCTGTCCTGCATCCAGCGTTCTTTCGGTAGCACATTCAGTGCTGCTGGAGGCTTTGTAACCGATCACAGGGTGCGCCTGTCCACCGAATCAGTCGATTGGCTGACCTTCATAAAAATGAATCAGTCTTGGATCACCAGCTACCAAACACCTGATGCTGATGTAACCAATTGATTTTTTTTTAATGTGAGATCCCTTCAAGACTGCCTATGCTGAAGCTGAGTGATCATCCTGTTATGCTGAGTGACAATCCTCTTCCTCCTCTATTTTCATGCTGATAGCTTGTAAGAACATTTTTGGTTCTGGGCACCGCCACCAGTGGCCAAGGCCCAATTTTTCTGCCCCTGTTTAACAGGGGAGTGTAATTACAATTTTTGATGCAATACTTTGCAGCAGGGCTCATTCCTGCGCTCCAACTATAGTATCTGTGAGGGGTTGCAGTGTTGTGGCACCAGCACCAGTGCCCAAGGCCCAATTTTTCAGCCCCTGTTTAACAGGGGCGTATCATTACAATTTTTGCTGCAATACTTTGCAGCAGGGCTCATTCCTGTGCTTCAACTATAGAATCTGTGAGGGGTTGCAGTGTTGTGGCAGCAGTGGCTAAGGCCCAATTTTTCTGCCCCTGTTTAACAGGGGCTTGTAATTACAATTTTTGATGCAATACTTTGCCATCAGGGCTCATTCCTGCACTCCAACTAGAGTATCTGTGAGGGGTTGCAGTGTTGTGGCACCAGCACCAGTGCCCAAGGCCCAATTTTTCAGCCCTCGTTTAACAGGGTTGTGTAATTACAATTTTTGATGCAATACTTTGCAGCAGGGCTCATTCCTGCACTCCAACTAGAGTATCTGTGAGGGGTTGCAGTGTTGTGGCACCAGCACCAGTGCCCAAGGCCCAATTTTTCAGCCCCTGTTTAACAGGGGCGTATAATTACAATTTTTGCTGCAATACTTTGCAGCAGGGCTCATTCCTGCGCTCCAACTATAGCATCTGTGAGGGGTTGCAGTGTTGTGGCACCAGTGCCTAAGGCCCAATTTTTTTGCCCCTATTCAACAGGGACATGTAATTACAATTCTTGATCTAATATTTCACAGCAGGGCCCATTCCTGCGCCCACCAAGAGTAACTGTGAGGGCTTACAGTGTTGTCCCAACACCACCACCCCCACCACCAAAGGCCCAATTTTTCTGCCCCTGTTCAACAGGTGCATGTAATTACAATTCTTGATCTAATATTTCACAGCAGGGCGCATTCCAGCGCCCACCAAGAGTAACTGTGAGGACTTACAGTATTGTGGCACCAGCACCACCACCACCAATGGCCCAATTTTTCTACCACTGTTCAACAATGGCATGTAATTACAATTCTTGTTCTAATATTTCACAGCAGGGCCCATTCCTGTGCCCACCAAGAGTAACTGTGAGGGCTTGCAGTGTTGTGGCAACACCAACACCTAAGGCCCCAATTTCTGCAGAGTATACAGGTCAGGCCCCTACTTTCAAACATCCAACTTACAAACGACTCCTACTTGCAAACGGAAGGAGACAACAGGAAGTGAGATGAAATCTACCCCTAGGAAGGGAAATTCTCTCCTGTAAGAGTTAATATGGGAAAAACCTTTCTCCTCTTCACTGATGCTTTATCACCAATCCTTGTTTCACTAAAAAAAACAAATTTTCAAAAAACATTTGTCATTGGGACAGAAAGTGAGGTGAAATCTTCTGAAGAGGTGCACAGACAGCAAAACAAATGTTACAGGGGTGATAACCCTTCCCTATGTTTTCCAAAAAGCTTAAAAATAGATGTTTTGGCTGGAGCTACACTTTAAAAATGTACCAGTTCAAAATTACAAACAGATTCTACTTAACAACAAACCTACAGTCCCTGTCTTGTTTGCACCACCTGTATACTGCTGTTCAGAGTATATAGGGCCTGGGGGCCCCACGCCTTTCCTTTTTTTAATTTGGGTGCGGGGTTCCCCTTAATATCCATACAAGACCCAAAGGGCCTGGTAATGGACTGGGGGGGGTACCCATGCCGTTTATCTCACTGGTTGAACAAAAAATAAATAAATCATGGACCGCCTTAGTTGACTGATCTGCAGGTGCGTGACAAGTTTTAGTTGTTATACTTGTAGTGTGATTAGCACAATATACAATTTCCACAAAATGTTTATATTTAGGAAACAAATAGACGTTTTCAACCACTTCTATTGATCCAATTAAAACTGTGCAATAACCCAATTAAAACTTTGTGTAAAAACTTCCAAAATTAGTGCAAAAAAATAATTCCTGCCATTTGTGACTATTTTTAAGTTTTAATTGGATTATTGCATCGAAAAATGTTGTCAAATTTGAGACTAACTTAATATAACTATACAGATGATCTCATTATAATACTACATAATTCTGACCTTCAAGCATTTACTGAGTATTATGCAACAAGCGAACATACAGAAAAAGATGATTCTAGAAAGTGTTTATGAATAATAGGGCAAAAAATGAGAAGTTGAACTTACTTAATTTTCCCAAAATATCCAAACATGCGCTTAGAACAGGAACTGATGATCTGAACATTACATTATAGGCGTGTAAACTGCCTACAGTTTTTAGGTGAAACCAAAGGTGTCCAGGAAAACCGGAACAATCGGCAAAATTGAAAATTGTGAAATGAGCACAAAAAAAAAAAAGGGTAGTGGAAATAGTGATGGGTGGGTAAGACAATTCATGGGGTTGTTGTGACACACTGTAGGTCCTTAGACCACTTTAGTTCCATCACAGATGATAGCTTTCAGTAGGGATGGGCGAGCATAAGTTCGGGCTGAACTTTTGTTGTTCATTCGAACAAACGGGTCGTTCAACCATTTGTTCGCCCCCCCTGAACCAACCCAAATGCATTACGGCGCTGAACAGAGCATTGCAAGCCCTGATTGGCTGAAGCTTTCACTGCTTCAGCCAATCAAGGCACAGAGCACTGTCAGAGTCATGATTGGACACTGTCATCTTGGCTTTATCCAATCATGGCTCATTCCCGCCCCACAGTATAAAAGTATTCTTTCAATGGCAGCAATTTTCAGTGTGAGTTTGGCGTGGAGAGAGATAGAACAGGGCTCTGTTCAGTGCTATTAGTTAGTTAGTGTGCTATATTGTGCTATTTTGCTTTAATTGTCAGTGTAGAATATTAGTTTAGTGTCCCTCTAGGGATAGTGTGAGTGTAGTGAGGAGGACCATCATTCAGCTTTGCATAGTGTGCAGCTAGAGAAGGGACAGCTCAAATAGTTTAACTGTAGTGTAGTGAGACTGTGTCATTCATACATACATTAGTGTAGAGTAGGGACAGCTCAGATAGTTTCAGTGTAGTGTAGTGAGACCGTGTCAGTAATCTTTACATTAGTGTATAGCTAGAGTAGGGACAGTTCAGATAGCGTGAGTGTAGTGAGGTTGGAACACCGTGACGGTGGAACACCGTTTATTTGATTGCGTTACTGCCAGTTTAACGCCATTTACTTCTGTGTGCATTACTGCCAGTATAACGCCATATAGTTTTGTGTGCGTTACTGCTAGTTTAATGCCATATAGTTCTGTGTGCGGTACTGCCAGTTTAACGCCATATAGTTTTGTGTGCATTACTGCCAGGTTAACCCCATATAGTTCTGTGTACGTTACTGCCAGTTTAACGCATATAGTTTTTTTGTGCATTACTGCCAGTTTAACGCCATATAGTTCTGTGTGCGTTACTGCGAGTTTAACGCTATATAGTTTTGTGTACGTTACTGCCAGTTTAATGCCATATAGTTTTTTGTTACATTCCTGTTCATAATTTTGAAAACCAAAGTCTGTGGGTGGGGTGTGGGTGAACCTTGATACTAAATTCTGGATATTTTCAAGTCTAGTAAGCAAGCTATGTAGCAAAGGAAAAAATGTCCCTGGGTTGGTGGTGTAACTGCAATGAAAAAATGCCCCTGAATCAGTGGTGTCACTGAAAAACAAAAAATGCCAGAGTCGGTGTCACTGGAAAGAAAAAATGTCCTTGCATTGGTGGTGTCACTGAAAGGCAAAAAGCTCCTCACAACCCCCACTTCTGTGCTCTTTCCTCAACTCTGACCCCCCACTATAAAGCTCACTCTCCATCACTAACACATTTCACACCCGGCGGCTTGCAATTTTGTTAACACCCCCCCCCCCCCCAAAATAAAACAGGGTAAGAGAAAATATAGCAATTCACACAATGTGCCGTGCCAAATCGTGGGTGTGGTCAAATTGTGGGCACGGCCAAACGCTGGGTGCATTCGAGGCCATACACCTGCACTAATGTTTGGGAGTAGTGGATTTTTTCAAGCAGCCACTGCATCCCAATTGACTTTAATGGGACTGTCCGGACTGGAATGCACAGAACACCTGTGAATCCCCGTGTGGATAAACACGGCTGTCACATGGGGTGCGGATGTATATGCCCATGTGATCAAGGCGTAATTGTTCAGTTGGTCAGATAGCAAGAAAGAGGAGATGTCAGGAATTTAATATATTTGTCACACAACCTGCCTCTCTGCTCCTGTTTGGCTCACCCTCCAGGGCCCAGACAGGCTCTACCTCAGTCTAGGCTTAAGATCCAGGCTCTTTCTCCTAGTCTGGGGCCTTCAGGCACCCCCTCACTTAGTATAGGGCCTCTAGGTACCCTCTTTCTTTGTTCAGGGCCTCCAGACACCCACTATCCTTGTCAGGGGCCCCCAGACAACCACGGTCCTAGTCCAGAGCCTCCAGGCACCCCCTCTTCCAGTCCAGGGCCTTCAAGCACCCCATTTCCTTGTCCAGGGCCTCCAGGCACCTCCTCCCCTAGCCTGAAGCCTCCAGGCACCCCCTCTCCTAGCCCTGGGGCCTAGAGGAGAGGGGGTACTTGGAGGCACTCCTTCTTTGTCTGTGTCAAAGGAGAAAAGACCTTAAACTCCTACAATTTCCCTGGATATCCTTTATTTGCTGCCATATAAAGGTTAGCAAACCTGATACATAGCCTCGCATGACATTTTTTTTCATATAATTATTACAATAACAGGTGGAAAGGTTCCATCAAAGTACATTTTCATTCTGGGTTTGTACTGTACATGAATAACAGAATGTCAAATTAAAAAATTCATACAATACATACAATTTGCATTCTGTCTTTACCCAAGAGTACTACACGGAAGAATTTTTTAAGAATAGAGTTTATTCTTGTTATAGGAAACAGATAGCATTCTGAAAAAAGATATCATTATACGTGGAAATATAGTATCCTCTTTATCTGTGTCAAAGAAGAAAAGACCTAAAACTTCTGGAATTTCCCTAGATATTCATTATTTGCTGCCATATAAATGTTAATAAACCTGATACATTGGGGTTGATTCACTAAAGGCAAATAGACTGTGCAATTTGCAAAGTGCAATTGCCCTCTGCAAGTGCAGTTGCTCCAGAGCTTAGTAAATGAGGTAAAGCTTCACTTTGCAAAGAATATCGTGCAAAGAAAATTAAAAAAAAAACAGCTTTTTTGCTGGCACACAATTGGATGATTAAAGTCAGCAGAGCTTCTGCTCATTTAATAAGCTCTGAACTTCTGAAGCAACTGCTCTTAGAGAGTGCAACTGCACTTTACTAAGTGCACAGTCTATTTGCCTTTAGTAAATCAACCCCATTGTCTTCTATAAACCATAAATCATTCTTTTTTTTTATATGACAATTACAATAACAGGTGGAATGGGTTCCATCTTTATACAGTTTCCATTTTTCATTCTACTGTATGTCTGTACATGAATAATACTTAAGTTCATACCATAGCACAAGCATTGTAAAATTATGGAAATCAGTGTAAGCTGTTATTGAGCCCATTGCAAGAATTAAAAAGTGTTAAGAATGAAATGGAGTATGAGATGGTTTATTGTTCTAATATGGGAATGGGGGTTTTGTTGTGGGAAGGTGTGATATATATATAAATATATATACACAGTGGGGATGGAAAGTATTCAGACCCCCTTAAATTTTTCACTTTTTGTTATATTGCAGACATTTGCTAAAATCATTTAAGTTCATTTTTTTCCTCATTAATGTACACACAGCAGCCCATATTGACAGAAAAACACAGAATTGTTGAAATTTTTGCAGATTTTTAAAAAAAGAAAAACTGAAATATCACATGGTCCTAAGTATTCAGACCCTTTGCTGTGACACTCATATATTTAACTCAGGTGCTATCCATTTCTTCTGATTATCCTTGAGATGGTTTACACCTTCATTTGAGTCCAGCTGTGTTTGATTATACTGATTGGACTTGATTAGGAAAGCCACACACCTGTCTATATAAGACCATACAGCTCACAGTGCATGTCAGAGCAAATGAGAATCATGAGGTCACAGAAACTGCCTGAAGAGCTCAGAGACAGAATTGTGGCAAGGCACAGATCTGGCCAAGGTTACAAAAAAAATTCTGCTGCATTTCCTAAGGTTCCTAAGAGCACAGTGGCCTCCATAATCCTTAAATGGAAGACATTTGGGATGACCAGAACCCTTCCTAGAGCTGGCCATCTGGCCAAACTGATCTATCGGGGGAGAAGAGCCTTGGTGAGAGAGGTAAAGAAGAACCCAAAGATCACTGTGGCTGAGCTCCAGAGATGCAGTCGGGAGATGGGAGAAAGTTGTAGAAAGTCAACCATCACTGCAGCCCTCCACCAGTCGGGGCTTTATGGCAGTGTGGCCTGACGGAAGCCTCTCCTCAGTGCAAGACACATGAAAGCCCGCATGGAGTTTGCTAAAAAACACCTGAAGGACTCCGAGATTATGAGAAATAAGATTCTTTGGTCTTTGGCCTTAATTCTAAGAGGTATGTGTGGAGAAAACCAGGCACTGCTAATCACCTGTCCAATACAGTCCCAACAGTAAAGCATGGTGGTGGCAGCATCATGCTGTGGGGGTGTTTTTCAGCTGCAGGGACAAGACGACTGGTTGAAATCAAGGGAAAGATGAATGCGGCCAAGTACAGGGATATCCTGGACGAAAACTTTCCCCAGAGTGCTCAGGACCTCAGACTGGGCTGAAGGTTTACCTTCCAACAAGACAATAACCCTATGCACACAGCTAAAATAACAAAGGAGTGGCTTCACAACAACTCTGTGACTGTTCTTGAATGGCCCAGCCAGAGCCCTGACTTAATGGGTTTCTCTGTATCTCTGTAGAGACCTAAAAATGGCTGTCAACCAATGTTTACCATCCAACCTGACAGAACTGGAGAGGATCTGCAAGGAGGAATAGCAGAGGATCTCCAAATCCATGTGTGGAAAACGTGTTGCATCTTTCCCAAAAAGACTCATGGCTGTATTAGATCAAAACAGTGCTTTTACTAAATACTGAGCAAAGGGTCTGAATACTTAGGACCATGTGATATTTCAGTTTTTCTTTTTTAATAAATCTGCAAAAATGTCAACAATTCTGTGTTTTTCTGTCAATATGGGGTGCAGTGTGTACATTAATGAGGTAAAAAAATTAACTTAAATGATTTTAGCAAATGTCTGAAATATAACAAAGAGTGAAAAATTTAAGGGGGTCTGAATACTTTCCATCCCCACTGTGTATGTGTATATATATATATATATATATATATATATATATATATATATATATATATATATATATATATATATATATATATATATATATATACACACACACACACTATATTGTCAAAAGAATTGTGACGCCTGCCTTTTACAATATTGAACCCTAGTCCATAGGGTTCAATATTGAGTTGGCCCACCCTTTGCAGCTATAACAGCTTCAACTCTTCTGGGAAGGTTGTCCATAAGGTTTAGGAGTGTGTCTATGGGAATGTTTGACCATTCTTCCAGAAGCGCATTTGTGAGGTCAGGCACTAATGTTGAAGAAGGCCTGGTTTGCAGTCTCAGCTCCAAGGCCAGTCAAGTTCCTCCACCCCAAACTTGCTCATCCATGTCTTTATGGACCTTGCTTTGTGCACTGGTACAAATCATTTGGTGGAGGGGAGATTATGGTGTGGGGATGTTTTTCAGGGGTTGGGCTTGGCCCTTAGTTTCAGCGAAGGGAATCTTAAGGTGTCAGCATACCAAGAGATTTTGGACAATTTCATGCTCCCAACTTTGTGGGAACAGTTTGGGGATGGCCCCTTCCTGTTCCAACATGACTGCGCACCAGTGCACAAAGCAAGGTCCATAAAGACATGGATGCGCAAGTTTGGGGTGGATGAACTTGACTGGCCTGCACATAGTCCTGAACTCAACCCAATAGAACACCTTTGGGATCAATTAGAGCGGAGAAACCCACGCAGGCACAGGGAGAACATGCAAACTTCAGGCAGGTAGTGTCGTGGTTGGGATTCAAACCAGTGACCCTTTTTACTGCTAGGTGAGAGTGCTTCCCACTACACCACCATCCTTGGTCTATTGTCGGATGCGATTGGGGTGCTTTATTCCAGGGCCTGATGTAAAAATCTGCCAGCTAAGGATAAATAAGGTGTTGCTTGACTTCCTGTAGTAGGGGTCATGAATTTCTGAGTGAGCTGCACATCTATCTTCTTGGTGGAGAGGAAAGCATGATCACTATCCTGATGTTCAGTCTTCACATTTTGGAAATTATTCACTTGGACTGATTTTTTACATCTAATTTGTATATTTTCATGGACATTATTTATGTATATGTTTGCTAAGTGAGTTTCACATTCACAGTTTTTTGGTGGAGAGATTAAGCACTAACAATTCCTGGTTTTAAAACCTGTAGAAGTTTTACACAATTTTTGTATGGTTCATGTTGATATATTATTATGGGAGAGCGTGGTTATTAATTCACTTTTTGCACCAGGGCACTTCAGGGCCCTGGTGCAAAAAACCATAAAGGGCCCCTCTGGCCCCTGACCAGGGCACTTCCCACTGATCCTGGGGCCCTTTTTTTAGGTCTTGGGACCCTATATTACAGTCCTACAGCGGGCCACCTTCCTGCTTTCTTGGGGTCCCCCCATGGTGGTGGAATGCCAGAGCCCAGTTGCAAGTGTGACCTTTGCAACCCCGGTAGTTCTGCCACTGGTATCAGTAGTTTTTTTTATTTTTGTTGTTTTATTTTTTTATTATTTTTTACCATTTTTTTATTTTTATTTTTTACAATTTTATTTTTTATTATTTTTAAAATATTTTTTAGGACCCCCGTTGAGGGGCTTTGGTGAAATACCAGGGGACTAAACATACCCCTGAAGGGACTGAGGACAGATTCATCAGCCCTTTTCTCTGTAACCTTAGCTGCACAGAATGAATGAACAGGAATATCTCTGTATAGCTCTGTACCGAGCTTCCTGTACATTCATAAACTGAGGCATAGTAAACACAGTAAACACAGTTTATTATGCCCCAGCTATGAATGAATAAAAATCGGTACCGATCACTGACTCTATTCATTAAGACAAGGAAAGGTCCAGTAAATTACACAATTCCCAGCTCGTTCCCCCGCTCTCATCCTGACAGATCCCCCACAGCCGCCGACGGGAGAGGGGAGGGGGAAACCCAGCAGCACTGCAGAGGGCAGAGAAACACACAGGAGCCCAGGTAAGCAGGACAGGGATAGGAAGGCGGCGGGAGCGGCATGTGAAAACACAGATGCCCTCCATTTCCCTCCTGCAGCTGCTGCCTGTGGGAGGGAGAGGAGGGGAAGCGGGCATTCAGCAGCTACAGGGATTGGTTCCTCTACATGCTGGTTTAGGGCCTATGATTAAGCCTCAGTGGGCAGGGTGAAATGCATCAGGGTTTGTGGTTTGGTGGAGACATGTAGGCTGGGGCCGCTCTTCTTTGTTTAATCACCTGAGCGGGTCGGGAGTTGCAGCAATCTTTTCCTCTTCACCTGATCACAATGTCAACAAAGCTGTTATGAATGAATGTTATTCTTAACAGCTGAGCTTCCTATGCTGTGATTGGCTCACAGCTCTGTTTCATATTCCCATCGCGCACGTTCCTGGTATAAGCTCTATAGGTCGGGTGCTGCAGCAACAACCAGCTGGATACTGGTTCAAGTCACAATGTAGATACTTGCCAGCACACCAAGGATCAGCACAAGGTGGCATCCAAACGGTTTAGTTTATTGCATGATCACAACACAAAGAGGTGCAACATTTCGGAGTCACGCAGGACCCCTTCGTCAGGCATGTGATAAATGTGAAAATAACAGTGAAGAGAATTTAAATAACCATCAACCAATCAAAAATCAAGAAAAAATCAAGAAAGAACAAAACTCCTCCCACCCAGAGAGGTATGACGTCACAAATCCCGCCAGAAAAGACCCAAAAATTAACATAATAAAAGGATAGCATATTTTTAAACAGATCACCAAACATATGTAAATTAGGGGTTAAAAGAACTACTGACATTACCTGTATTTGTTATGTGAAATGGTGGATTTGAGCCCATAAAGGGACGAGCCCGTTGCTAGGGAACAAAACTGATGATAGCATGCTTAAGTAAGGTGTCAATTGGCGCTAGTACAGGGAGGCATACATTCAATTCGAATGGCAATCACCAATCGCGTATGCGTGATGTGGCGGCGGTAACCAGGCAGCAGGGACGCTGTAGTGCCGGAGGCCGCTAATGCCGTAGTACAGCATGTAATTGGCGCCAGATCGGTGCCCGTGTGGGTGTAATTTCTTTGGACTAGGAAGACATCGCTGGCCACGCGTGCGTGATGCACGGGCGGTAGCTAGGCAATGGGAGACACTGCATTGCTGGTGTTCTGCCGAGAAAGTTCCGCTTGGCGGATAAGGACCCCCCTCTACTGCGCAGGCGCTGCGCCTGCGCAGTAGGATCCGGCAGAAATAGCCGAAGGTGAATAGGTGAAAATCAGCTGTACACGGCGCCTGTAAGAGGGCCTCGCTTCGCTCGGCTCTTTTTTATTCCCCCTCAAGGTCCACTTGGATGGTGGGGAAGGAACCTGGACCTAGGGCGCAGGCGCCGTGTACAGCTGATTGAAGATTTTGAGCTTCGGCTATCTCCGGCGGCTGATAGTAGTTTGTACTGCGCAGGCGCTGCGCCTGCGCAGTACAGGGGGGGTCCTTATCTGCCAAGGGAACTTTCTCGGCAAGACACCGGGGCCGCCGATGTCATAGAAACGAATGATGCCCGTTGGCCCCGCCCATCAAGGCAGACGGCATCCAATTAGGGGAGTTGGGGAGGATGTGGGCAGTGTGAGTGCTGTGAGCGAAGAGGAGCAGAACATGAAGGAAACGAAAGAGAGAAACACAGAGGAAAGAAAGGGGGAGAGATCGGGACCTAGGAGTTGAAAATAGAAAAGAAAGGAAAGGATTGAAAGAAATCGAAGAGGAGAGAGAAAAAGGAGAAGGGGAGAACAAAAGTGTTGAAATTTAGAAGTAAAAATAATTGTGAAAATAGATAAAAATAGAAATGGAGAAACGAGGAGAAGAAAAATAAATAAACGTGACAATAAACAATAGATGAATAAATAAATGAAGAAAAATGATGAAAGAGAAGGAAATAATAAAATGATGAAATTAAAAATAAATAGACAGAATAGAAAAAATAGAAAGAAAAGGAAAAAAGGAAAAATAGAAAAGAGAAGAAAATGAAAACAAGAACAAATATAAATAAAAATAAAAATAAATCAATAAAAATAAAAATAAATATAAAAATAAATATAAATATAGAAATAAAAATAAAGATAAATCAAAATGAAAATAAAATGAAAATAAATAAAAAAAATAAAATACAAAAACAAATGAAATTAATGAAAATAGAGATGAAAATAAATAATAATGATGGGAAGGAAAGAAAAAATTAAAATAAATAAAAATGGTAATTAAGGGGGGGGAAGGGGGGGGAGAAAAAGGAAGGTAAAGGGGGGGGAAAGGGGGGAGGGTAGAGGAAGAAAGGGGAAGAGAGAACACTCAGAGCCTGGTTGTGAAAGGCCTAGCTACCTACGTTCAAAAATTGAATCGGAAGGTTCATTAATGCAGGGAAAGATACCAGTGAAAAAAATCTCAACGGATCAAAATAGTCCTATATTGCATTGACATAAGGCCATCGCCTGGAACTGAGTAAACATTAAGGAAAGGAAAAGGGGGATGAACAAAGAAAAAAACTCCAAGGGGAATTAGTCCGATCATCGTTCAAATCAAGGACACAGGTCAGCTATCTCTCATTCAAAAAGCAAGTAAATGATAGGTTGGCGTTAAGTCCTCCAGGATGGACCGTGCCCAGGGTATGGATCCAATAGGCTTCACGTTGTAGCAGTTGACGGTCATGGTCACCTCCTCTAATGGGTTGTTAGACATGTTCAATAACCATACCCCTTAGTTTGTGTGTTTGATGTCTGTGTTTGACAAAATGCACCACCACTGGTTTGTTAAGATCGATCTGCTTGTCCTCTTCTGTTTTTGATAGAGCGAGTCTAATATAGCTTCTGTGTTTTTGAAACCTCCTTTTAAAAGGACCGGTTGTTTTGCCGACATAAGTGAGTGTGCATGGGCATTTTAGAATGTAAACACAGTAGTCAGTGTTACAGTTCAGGTACTCTTTTATGTGATATCGGTTACCCCTATGTGGGTGCGTGAAGTGTTGGCCACATATGAGGGAATTACATACATTGCAGTTGTGGCATTTGTAGCAGCCAGTCTTCTGTGAAATTTTAGGTATAGTCTTAGCATATTTATGTCCAGGGTCAGCTTGTACAAGAACATCACAAAGTGTCTTGTTCCGTCTATGTGCAATTACGGGCCCCGTTTTGAGTTCATATGCCAATGAGTTGTCGGTCTGTAGAATACGTAGATTTTTCCTAATGGCTTGCCTGATATTGTCAGATTTGCGGTTGAATGTGTGGATGAACAGTGGTTGATCTAAAAGCCCTGAGGACTTAGTACGGGTGGTCCCAATCTTGGTTAGTGCATGGTCAAGGACTTCTACAGGGTACCCTCTTTCCCGAAATTTCTCGTACATCTTGTTAAGTTGCTGTAGTTTGTCATCTTCATCAGAGCAAATACGTTCTACTCTCATAAACTGAGATATTGGCAGACTATTGAGAAGATGTTTGGGATGTGCACTTTGGTAGTGCAAGAGAGTATTCCTGTCAGTGGGTTTTGTGAAGAGAGATGTAACCAGAGAGCCCTGAGAGTTAGTGACCATTACATCTAGGAAAAAAAAAGCTGCATGGTGAAATTTCAGGCGTGAACACTACCCCTGTAAAGATACTGTTCAAAAAATCAACGAAATCAAAGAACCGAGCGTCCTCGCCGGGCCAAATTAGGAAAATGTCATCGATGTACCTAAACCAACATTTAATATAGTTGGTAAAGGCATCAGATGGATAAATATAATGTTCCTCAAGTAGGCCTACAAAGAGATTGGCAAAAGATGGGGCTGCTGAGCTCCCCATGGCTGTGCCCCGGATCTGTGCGTACTTGGTGCCCTCGAATGAAAAGTAGTTGTTTGTAAGCACAAAATTCAGACATTCGATGAGAAACTCTTTGGGTATGGGTGTTGGTTCTATATTGGTCAAAAAATGTCTGACGGCCTGTAGTCCAGCATCATTGGGTATACATGTGTACAAGGATCCTAAATCCATGGTTGCAAGTTTCCATCCATCACCAAAGTGCGTGAATGCATTAAGTTTTTCTAGGAAGTCACTTGTATCCCTAATGTAGGCTGGTAACTTTTTTACCAAAGGTTGTAGGAGATGGTCAAGTAACTGAGCCAAAGGTTGGGTGATTGACCCTGTACCAGACACAATAGGTCTAAATTTCAGAGGGTTTGTTCCTTTGTGAATTTTTGGTAAGCCATAAATGACCGGACAGCGGGGGTGTTCATTGTATAGAAATTCAGCGGTATTGTCAGATAACCAGCCGTTAAGTTTCCCAAGGTTAATCAGGGAGTTCAATGCATTTCTAATACTGGGTACGGGATTCTGGTGAAGTGCAACATAACTTGTTGAATCTGCCAACATGGCAGTCATACCTTCCCTGTAGTCAGCGTAGTCCATCACCACTATGGCCCCACCTTTATCGGCGGGTTTAATGATGATACTTTTATCTTCTTTCAGTGTCCTAAGTGCAATAAACTCTTCAGGGCTCAGGTTAGTATATGTCTTATGGGGAACATTTTTACGCACATCATGTTTGATCGTTTGTATAAAGTTGTCAATAGAGCGGAAATGACCCGATGGAAAAAAAGTACTCTTTAATTTGAATGGTGTAACGGATCTTGTGGAAATTGTTTTACTGTGTGGAAATGTTGTTTAATTTTGAGCATTCTTTTAAACTTAAATATATCAACCTCAAAGTCAAAGTTCTGGAATCTAGCAGTAGGGCAGAAAGAGAGGCCCTTTGATAGAAGTCGCAACTCACCGTTCACCAAATATCTGGATGACAGGTTAATCACTGGGCACGCCTCGTGCCCCGATGAGTACTGCGTGGTGGCAGGATGCCGCGGCCTCTTAATGCCCCTCCTGGATCGTCGTCTTCTCTTGGAACCTGAAAATGGGGATCCTGAGATCCACTTGTTGGGGCTTCGGCGTCTCCTGTTTTGCCAGAGCCGCTATCAGACGACGGATTCTCTGTGGGACAATCACTGTCAGATGTCGCACCACGGTCATTCCTGAATGGTCTACCAGGGGGCCGTGTGTAGAGTCTGCACCTTTCCCTCCTGATAGTCCTGGTTGATCAATTTGAACTTGTCACATTTGGCTTGTTTTTGTCATGCTGTATACGTTGCGATTTCACTGTCAATCTTATGTAATGTATCAGGTTGTTTGTCTTTGTCCTGGATTGATAGTTCTAATGTAATTAGCTCTCTGTTGACCTGACACAATTGAATTTTAACTTCTTTGATAACAATCAGCATAAAGTTAAGTGAGTTCTGGGTGGCCACTTCACACCAGCGTTCACAGAACTCACCTTTATGGCGGCCAATCGTGGGCTGATTTTTAATGTGGAAACCACGTGGTATCTTTTTTGTTCTGTAGTACTCAGAAAGCGTCTGGCCGTGCAGTTCAAGGTCAATCTGTCTCTTCCTTAATCGTTTGATTTCACGAAAAAGATCGGTGGCTGTGTCGATTCCAAAGGCTTTACCCTCGTCTCTGGGAAAGAGGATTGTGATCAACCAATCAAAAATCAAGAAAAAAATCAATAAAGAACAAAACTCCTCCCCCCGGAGAGGTATGACGTCACAAATCCCGCCAGAAAAGACCCAAAAATTAACATAATAAAAGGATAGCATATTTAAAACAGATCACCAAACATATGTAATTTAGGGGTTAAAAGAACTACTGACATTATCTGTATTTGTTATGTGAAATGGTGGATCTTGAGCCCATAAAGGGACGAGCCCGTTGCTAGGGAACAAAACTGATGATAGCATGCTTAAGTAAGGTGTCAATTGGCGTCAGTACAGGAAGGCATACATTCAATTCAAATGGCAATCACCGATCACACATGCGCGATGTGGAGATGGTAACCAGGCAGCAGGGACGCTGTAGTACCGGGGGCCGCCGATGCCGTAGAACAGCATGTAATTGGCGCCAGATCGGCGCCCGTGTGGGGGTAATTTCTTTGGACTAGGAAGACATCGCTGGCCGCCCATGGTGGTGGAACGCCAGAGCCCAGTTGCAAATGTGACCTTTGCAACCCCGGTAGTTCTGCCACTGGTATCAGTAGTTTTTTTTATTTTTGTTGTTTTATTTTTTTATTATTTTTTACCATTTTTTATTTTTTTTACAATTTTATTTTTTATTATTTTTAAAATATTTTTTAGGACCCCCATTGAGGGGCTTTGGTGAAATATCAGGGGACTAAACAGACCTCTGAAGGGACTGAGGACAGATTCATCAGCCCTTTTCTCTGTAACCTTAGCTGCACAGAATGAATGAACAGGAATATCTCTGTATAGCTCTGTACCGAGCTTCCTGTACATTCATAAACTGAGGCATAGTAAACACAGTAAACACAGTTTATTATGCCTCAGCTATGAATGAATAAAAATCGGTACCGATCACTGACTCTATTCATTAAGACAAGGAAAGGTCCAGTAAATTACACAATGCCCAGCTCGTTCCCCGCTCTGATCCTGACAGATCCCCCACAGCTGCCGACGGCAGAGGGGAGGGGGAAACCCAGCAGCACTGCAGAGGGCAGAGAAACACACAGGAGCCCAGGTAAGCAGGACAGGGATAGGAAGGCGGTGGGAGTGGCATGTGAAAACACAGATGCCCTCCATTTCCCTCCTGCAGCTGCTGCCTGTGGGAGGGAGAGGAGGGGAAGCGGGCATTCAGCAGCTACAGGGATTGGTTCCTCTACATGCCGGTTTAGGGCCTATTATTAAGCCTCAGTGGGCAGGGTGAAATGCATCAGGGTTTGTGGTTTGGTGGAGACATGTAGGCTGGGGCCACTCTTGTTCGTTTATTCACCTGAGCGGGTCGGGAGTTGCGGCAATCTTTTCCCCTTCACACGATCACAATGTCAACAAATCTGTTATGAATGAATGTTATTCTTAACAGCTGAGCTTCCTATGCTGTGATTGTCTCACAGCTCTCACATAGTACCTAGGCCAATCTAAGCACCCTGTACCATGTGATTAGCTGTAGCCAATCACAGATCACTACTAATCACAGCTGTTATGACTATAACTCGTTCATAACAGTTCAAAACATTTCTGTTACGGTGATCATCAATCTTCAGTATTATCCAGGCTGTCTACTTTCATAAAATATACAATGTTTATAATGTTTTTGGATTTTAAGCAATTGTGACATCTAAAATTCTTTTTTTAAACATGTGTGCAAAAAAATGCCAACAATGGCTCTGGCAGCGAAAGGGTTAAGACTTAAAGTGGATATAAACCTGACTCATGAAATTTGACCTAGGCACATATATCTGTAGTGTTTTTTTTTTTATATCTCTTCAAAGCCCTAAGTCCCCTGTCTTTCTGCTGCTCTGTTCTTCTGTTATCAGGATGATAACTTCTGACAAGTTCTCCGACAACCGAAGGGAGGGTGCTATAAATAGATTAGCAAAGAGCTGTTCTATTCACAGCACAGCTCTGCACATTTCTTCCTTCCTCTGCCTATGTGGAGGAGGAGGATGTGTGCCATTCCTCCAATCAGCTGTCACACAGTGTATGCCAAGAATCCACACCCAGTGGCGAACAGGAATAAAAAATCTCTAACATGATGTGAACTTTCTAAAGAATATAGCAAGCTGAAGACAGCAGATATACATGTAAACTTATGTAGGAAGATTTGTTTCATCTGTGTTTCATCTGAGGCTGTTCACTTCACTGGGTATATGTGAGGGTTTACATCCACTTTAAGGGTTGATGCAAGCAATTCCTACAGGTGTCCCAACTTTTGTTGATTACTTACAAACTATCTGTATAAAATCAGTGTTACTACACCTTGTATGGCAGGGATATGCAATTAGCAGACCTCCAGCTGTTACAGAACTACAAGTCCCATGAAGTATAGCAAGACTCTGACAGCCACAAGCATAACACCCAGAGGCAGAGGCATGATGGGACTTGTAGTTTTGCAACAGCTGGAGGTCCGCTAATTGTATACCCTTGTTCTATAGCATTATTTCAACAATATTGCATTGCAAAAAGTAGTATATTGCTCTTGTAAGGGAGCCAGGCAGAGCCAAGGTGTCAGTAAGTACAATTTCCTTCACCATCAAACTGGAGGAAATTGTGACAATAATGGGTCTGGCAGAACTCAAGTAACAATATAATAAAAAGACATGGTTCTTCGGGTCAGCATGAGAATGTCTGCAAATTTTGACTATTCTGAGAAGTTAAAAACTCAGATTCAAAAAATGTTGTTAAACAAAATTTTTATTTTTTTTGTATGCCCAGTTGTTTATTTGTTTCATTGCTTTCATTTAAAACAATATTAAGACATTAATCTACATAAATTTCAATAAAAAATGTAAAAAATGGGGGTGTTCTGAAACTAGTAGAATATACCTAAAAGTTAACTTAACTCTAAACCTGTCACTATGAAGACATGATGAGGGTAGTAAAGATGAATTTGGCTCTCATGATGCCTGATCACCACTTAATCACATGCAGATACCTGAGTAACCCACAGAAGACACCAATTGATGTTTAATGGTCATAGCAGCCCTTTATTTAAAAAAAATAAAAATGACCAGAATAACATTCAATACAATATGAGTGGAGCCCCAAGGCCCTTGTAGACATTTGTGCTTAACTGAGTACCTGTGTAAACTCACAAGTTTGGCCTCCAGCTGCACAACAATAACTCAGAGACAATAGCACCAGTAACTTCACATACTACCATGAACCCCAGTTCACTGTCACTGAGCCGTACAAAAAAGGGCAGTGGTACCTAAGACGGAGCTCTACCAATTCACATTTTAACATCATATACTCTCTTATAAGAAGGAAGTATTAACAGCGCTAATACTGAGCTTTAACAGTGTAATATATAAACTCACAAGAAGGTGAGAGTAGACATGAGGTAGATGTTCATAAAACATATGAAAAATATATCTATAGGTATATATATATAAAGAGTCCAATGCTATGTATAAGAACCCACAGTCCCAAATAGATAGTTCATAAAAAACAGAGCAGTGTAAAACACACTGATTATGTCAGCTGCATAGACTCAAAGGTAACATAAATAGTTCATTGCATGAAGAGGACAGTGATCATAATTAGAGAATATATTTCTTCTGGAGTGCAGCAACTAGACCATCACCACATCACCGCGTGAAAAACCCTTATGGATGTGAGCTTACCAGAGGTAAGACAAAGACAAGCCTGTCAGCTCCTTTTCTCTCAAGGATCGGCTCCTCCACCTCCAGATTCCCACAGTCCTCCTTAGTCAAGATCATGTATTAACATGTAGAAAAAATAGAAGGGGAGGCTCTCCATAGTATAAAACAGTTTATTTATAACAAACCAACAGAGATTCCCCCCTTAAGCAATTGCGCTTACATAATAGAAGTAAAAAAACAGCTTTGACTTGTACAGCATCAGCTCACCGCTGGTCGGAACTAAGAACGCCCGCCCACCTCAATGAGTCCCGGGATGACGCTGCTTGTCTCTGGCTGGTAGGTCGCGTGGTCATGCGCTGACCCGTTTCGTGATTCCGTCTTCAGAAGAACTGAGAATGCCCGCCTACCTCAATGAGTCCTGGGATGACGCTGCTTGTCTCTGGCTGGTAGGTCGCGTGGTCATGCCCTGACGCGTTTCATGATTCCGTCTTCAGAGGAATCAGGAAATGCGTCAGCGCATGACCACGCGACCTACCAGCTAGAGACAAGCAGTGTCATCCCAGGACTCATCGAGGTGGGCGGGCGTTCTCAGTTCCGACCAGCGGTGAGCTGATGCTGTACAAGTCAAAGCTGTTTTTTTACTTCTATTATGTAAGCGCAATTGCTTAAGGGGGAATCTCTTTTGGTTTGTTATAAATAAACTGTTTTACACTATGGAGAGCCTCCCCTTCTATTTTTTCTACATGTTAATACATGATCTTGACTAAGGAGGACTGTGGGAATCTGGAGGTGGAGGAGCCGATCCTTGAGAGAAAAGGAGCTGACAGGCTTGTCTTTGTCTTACCTCTGGTAAGCTCACATCCATAAGGGTTTTTCACGCGATGATGTGGTGATGGTCTAGTTGCTGCACTCCAGAAGAAATATATTCTCTAATTATGATCACTGTCCTCTTCATGCAATGAACTATTTATGTTACCTATGAGTCTATGCAGCTGACATAATCAGTGTGTTTTACACTGCTCTGTGTTTTTGATGAACTATCTATTTGGGACTGTGGGTTCTTATACATAGCATTGGACTCTTTATATATATACCTATAGATATTTTTCATATGTTTTATGAACATCTACCTCATGTCTACAGAAAAAAACAGAGAAGAGTAACCTAGCGCCAGTGGTAGGCCACCCTGATATAACAAACATATAAAGTAGGTGTATAACCTGTGCCATCCATTAAAAAATATGTTAATGTGTATATAGCATAATGCATATACAAGGATGAAACAGGAAACTAGAACCTACAGTAAACATAATAGTAATAGCCCGTGCTGCCAGACAAACTGTAATTGGTGAAAACAGATCATACCAGGAAACGACATATAAATTGTCCAGCGCTCAGGCTATTATTGGAAAACAAATTACAACAAGTATAAAAGTTTATGATTGTTTAATGAACCAGTAATGAGCCAGTGGTAAGCAATAGTCCAAATTAACAATAATAGCTGTAAAAAGACCAAGTTCAGAGGCTCTATTTAAAAGCAAAAAAGCACGCAATGAAAACTGTTAGAAATCACAGACTCTTGGTGATGTTATAAATGATCAAATAGACATCAATAAGGTGACAGAGGCATCAAACAGCAGGAGGCTAACACCGGAGATCCATCTAATGAAGGTATACGGAGACTGCTATATGAAGTATGAAAGCCAACATATGGGCTCAAAGCAGGTGAATAAAGGCAGGGTGGTGGGGATATATCAAAGTACTCACAAACAGGTAAGAGGGCTCAGAGCTGCCTCATATGGTGAAGACCTTGGCGCCGTACAGAGGAATAGGCAGGCTGAGATGGATGTGAAGTGGCCGCCGTGTGGAGATGTGTAGCTCCGCCGTGCGGAGAGCAGTCTGGCCGGAGCTGTGTTCGATGGAAGATGACGTCAGCACGGGGGAGCCGCTGTAGCGTCTGAGAAGTAAAGCAAAATCCGCTGCTCAGCTGGGACGTGTCTCCACAGAGGTGAAGTCTCATCAGTGGGACATGGTGACACTGCGCTGAGGTCGGAACTGACACCAAGAGGCCATCTGAAGGGGGAATTTGTGGCGGCAGGCTGATGGAGCTCACATCAGCCTGACCTGCCTGGGAAGGTAGCCAACAGTGAATGGAAAAATTAATATTACAAAGGGAAAAAAAAACAAAAAAAACCCCAAAAAAAAAACAGTTTGTCTGGCAGCACGGGCTATTACTAGTTTCCTGTTTCATCCTTGTGTATGCATTATGCTATATACACATTAACATATTTTTTAATGGATGGCACAGGTTATACACCTACTTTACATGTTTGTTATATCAGGGTGGCCTACCACTGGCGCTAGGTTACTCTTCTCTGTTTTTTTCTGTTTTCCTTTGGTGCTCCGGCAGCCTCTGTAAGGTCACCTTGAGTAACATTGAGGGTCTAGTCCCATTAGAAAGTATTTATTCCATTATACACCCATCCCCACTCCATCCCTCCTTTTTTTTTTTTTTTTTTTTCTTTCTCTCCCCATTATGGGGACCGAGAGAACACATCGGCTACAGGCCATTTTTGAAAATATGAATAACAACAACACTGTTCGATCTAAAATAGACGAAATACCCATGGGTGCTTCCTCCCAGAGACCACATACGAAAGCTTATGAAATTCGTATGAGGAAAGCCTTCCTACGGCTGCAAGATGCCAAACAGTATGAACAGACCCAATGGTGGGATTTAGCATTTCTCAAGAAATATATAGAATTGGGCATTACCCCTAGAGGACTTCGTATCAAGAAGCAATGCAGCTTCTTGGACGAAGATCTCCACAAAGAATGGCGATCGCTAGCAGAGTTTTGTACAATCAAATGGATTAAAATTCTTATTTCACAAAGAGAAAGAAAATTAGAACTAGCAACACAACAGGTAAAAGACAAAGAAGACACTGTTCATGAATTTAGTGCTTCATGTTTATATCCAAAGTGGCTTCAGGTTCTTGAGAGAAATGTCAAGAAGGATGAAGACGCTTTGGTTCTTAAGAAAACTAAAAAGCTGGAACGAGACCTTTTTGATTATGGCAATGGCCAGGTATTTGACTGGCAATGCCATAAACAGAGGGCCAATGAAATTATAGCACATTCAACCTGTCCAAAACCTATAAATTCATCTAAGTCTAAAAAAACAAAGTCGAAAAAACACAACTCTAATAATTCCAAGAAAGCCACTCCCAAGTCTACCCCTTATTCACAAACTAGTGTAGTTTCCAAATCAACTAGTTCAAACATACCAACATCTGCTACTAGAGGTGGGATTGTACCGACCACCACCATTTTAGACCTGAATCCTTCCCCCTTAGTGTCATCCTCCTCGTTGATGGTACCGCTTATTCCGTCTGCCGACAGACATGAGATGACCACTGTTTCACCACCTACTACCCAACTTAAACTGGCATACAATTTACCCATTCACAACAGTTTTAGCCCCTTATCCCGAGACCTGGAAAACTACAATCTATTGGGAGCTAGACCTAAATCCCAAGACATTAGAGACGAACTTCAACCTCAGGATACCAACTGTTGTACTTTATCTCCTAAGGGTTCCAACCCTCCAAATTTTCAGTTCTCTCCTCCAAAGGGAGTGTCCAAAGAGAAAAGAAAACTAGAAGAGGACGGAGAGGAGGAACCACTAGGAAGACTAAACAAAAAAGAGAGGTCGGAACCAACAGAAATAATAGTACTATAAAAATATACAACCTATCCTCACATACTCTCACTCCGTCTGAAGAAACGCTACTTCGGAAAGGCCTAGGTTTTTCTCCAACTATAGGCCCTAATAAGTTTGGTCTTTTTAAAGATCTACATCGTTTTATACGGTTACTAACCCTAAAACGTCACTATGCCCCTAACCCATTAGCCTTACATAAAAAAGAGAGGAAAGAGGCTACGTCCACACAGGAGCCGACATCAGAATGCACATCTTCCACAGAATTTGACGAAGTGGCACTACAGGCCCTAGAGGAATTATGGGCCGAAGGACATACAGAGGGCTTTGTACCCTCTGCTTGTCTGGAACCATCAGTAATACATACTCTATTTCGTCCCAAATCAACTTTTTTCCAACCAATTCAAAGGGCCCTTATATTGAAACCTACTATCAAGCGGTATATAAAGATTTTCTATCACTTTGTGATAATTCTAGTAGGCGGAAACATCGGAATCTAAATAGATATGAGAATTTAGCCTTGAAAGAGCTAATGTCCAATACCAAAATCACCATTAGGCAGGCAGACAAGGGTGGAAGTTTGGTGATACAAAATCGCACCGACTACATTAAAGAGGCTAGCAGACTGTTAGCTGACACTGATACATATCTGAAACTAAAGTCTGATCCTCTTCCAGAATTTCAACTAGAATTAAAGTCGCTTGTCCAAGAAGCTTGGCATAATGGAGTACTCACCACTAAAGAAAGACAATTCTTATTACCATCTGAATGTAGTACTCCCTACTTCTACCATCTCCCAAAGGTCCACAAATCCTTGGTGGACCCCCCTGGGAGACCAATTGTAGCAAGTACAAATAGCTTCAGTAACGGTTTGTCAATATACATCGACCATTGTCTCCAACCCCTTGTGTGCCAGCTACCGTCCTATATCAAAGACTCTAATGACGTAATCAATGCCCTTCAGAATTATTCATGGGAAGAGGGCTATTGGTGGGCATCTCTCAATGTATCCTCTCTCTACACCTCGATACCCCATGATATAGGGTTGAGAGCCGTTCAACATTTCTTGACCAAGAGTGGTGATTTTAATTCGTTACAATCACAATTCTTGGTACAAGCCACTGAGTTTTGCCTAAGACGGAATTACTTTACGTTCGGCGAACAATTCTATCTGCAGCGTAGAGGTACCGCCATGGGATCTAATTTTGCTCCGGTTTACGCAAATCTTACTATGGGCTACTGGGAGGAACGTAACATCTGGGCTAACAATCCTTTTGCTGAACACATTGTCTTTTTTGGGCGCTACATCGATGACATTGTGATCATTTGGAGTGGGAGCCCCGAGTTGTTTTCCTCCTTCGTGGCCCATTGTAACTCCAATGCACTTGGTCTGGCTTTCACCCATGTTATAGACTCTCGGGAGCTTGTATTCTTAGATTTGGTCCTATTCCATGACCAACAGAGGATTCACACTAGAAACCATGTTAAGCCTACAAGTGGCAACTCCTACCTTCATTTTAGAAGTTGCCACCACCCAGTATGGAAACGTAACATCCCTAGTGGCCAATTTAACAGACTTAGACGCAACTGCTCGAAATTGGAAGATTATGTTGAACAGGGAACAGTGATGACTAAGACATTCCAAGAGAAAGGTTACCCACCCGATCTTATTAATGACGCTTTCCTGTCTCATCTGAATCCCCCTATTAGAGACAAACGTCCGATTGATAAATTAAGAACTAATCAGACAGTCAGATTTATTTCGACTTTTAATGATAATTACAAATCTATCTCTAATATAGTTAGAAAACACTTTGGTATTCTTCATCTGGACCAACGCCTTGCCCCGGTGCTATCCGAGATCCCACAAGTGACGTTCCGTAAAGCACGCACCATAAAAAACCTGCTAGCACCCAGTAAAATAATAAATAAACTGTCCAAATCTTTTCTTGATATTAGGTCCTATTTTCATGACAGAAAGGGCATATTCCAGTGCAAAAAGAGGGGGTGCCTCACCTGCCAATTTATCACCCATGGCACTAATACCATTACAACCAATACAGACAAAAAATATGAGATTAGACAATTCATTACCTGTTCTACCGATTTTGTTGTATATGTTTTGCGTTGCCCTTGTGGGTTGGTCTACTTTGGCCGGACTATTCGTGCCTTAAGGGCTAGAGTAGGTGACCACCGTAGACTAATTTCGAAAGGGTGCGATGAACATAGTGTACCCCGTCATTTCTTGCGTTTCCATGACAAGGACATTAGACTCTTGGAGGTCTTTGTTATCGAAACAATCCCCAAGGGCACGCTAACCGATAATGAAAGATTCTCCCTGTTGTGTAAGCGTGAGGTTTTTTGGATCTACATGTTTGACTCGCTTGCCCCCAAGGGGATGAACGAAGAATTAGAAACTTGTAGTTTTGTGTAATTTTAATGAGAGTTTTTATATATATACCTTTTAGATTATCTCTGGGTTAATATTGATTTTAATAGGTTTTTAAAATGTTTTTAATATGTTTGACTATGTTTTTTATAGAAAAATGTTAAGTTCTTATGTTGAAATGTAAACTATGTGTTCCGTGGTTATATATTTTGTTTATTCTCATATTTTTATGTGGATTAAGGCACGTAGACCCATTGATAAATTGTTTGGAGCTGCGGGGGTTAACATTGGAGATCTTTGTTTCTTCCCTGCGTGCTGTTTTTTTTTTTTCCCGCCCATCAGGCCCCCCCCTCCCCTTAATCTCCATTTACTTATTTAAACCCTACGAGTTGCCTATTACCCTTGACTATGACAAAGCGCTCATGCGCGAAACGCGTCGTCAAGGCAACCTCTCTCCCTCCCCTTACATGGCAGAGGCCCCAGCTTGAGCTCTTCACCGCGAGTCTTCACATTTTCATCTACTTCTCATTTGAAGCCGCCTTTTTCACCAGCAAGTGTTTCCTGCAACTTCATCACCTCCACTACCCCATCTTGGTTGGGCAGCTTTGTTTTTACATCATTTGATTCATTATTTTTTTTTTTTTTTTTCCCTTTGTAATATTCATTTTTCCATTGACTGTTGGCTACCTTCCCAGGCAGGTCAGGCTGATGTGAGCTCCATCAGCCTGCCGCCACAAATTCCCCCTTCAGATGGCCTCTTGGTGTCAGTTCCGACCTCAGCGCAGTGTCACCATGTCCCACTGATGAGACTTCACCTCTGTGGAGACACGTCCCAGCTGAGCAGCGGGTTTTGCTTTACTTCTCAGACGCTACAGCGGCTCCCCCGTGCTGACGTCATCTTCCATCGACACACAGCTCCGGCCAGACTGCTCTCCGCACGGCGGAGCTACACACCTCCACACGGTGGCCACTTCACATCCATCTCAGCCTGCCTATTCCTCTGTACGGCGCCAAGGTCTTCACCATATGAGGCAGCTCTGAGCCCTCTTACCTGTTTGTGAGTACTTTGATATATCCCCACCACCCTGCCTTTATTCACCTGCTTTGAGCCCATATGTTGGCTTTCATACTTCATATAGCAGTCTCCGTATACCTTCATTAGATGGATCTCCGGTGTTAGCCTCCTGCTGTTTGATGCCTCTGTCACCTTATTGATGTCTATTTGATCATTTATAACATCACCAAGAGTCTGTGATTTCTAACAGTTTTCATTGCGTGCTTTTTTGCTTTTAAATAGAGCCTCTGAACTTGGTCTTTTTGCAGCTATTATTGTTAATTTGGACTATTGCTTACCACTGGCTCGTTACTGGTTCATTAAACAATCATAAACTTTTATACTTGTTGTAATTTGTTTTCCAATAATAGCCTGAGCGCTGGACAATTTATATGTCGTTACCTCATGTCTACTCTCACCTTCTTGTGAGTTTATATATTACACTGTTAAAGCTCAGTATTAGCGCTGTGGTAATACTTCCTTCTTATAAGAGAGTATATTGTGCTGTATCATTGTTTTCTTGTTTTTATAACAGCAGCTTTTAATTAGTTTAATTGGACTTTTCCATCTTGGTTTACTCCATGAGCGCTTGGACCTGAGTTGCTTGACAACTCTGGTATTTGTGTTGTCACATTTTAACATAATAACAACCTTGATGGTCCTTGAAAGACCTTGAACCCCACCAACTGCTGTGAATGCACTGTATGTATCAACCTGAAACAGTCCACACCAGAAGGACAATAACCATCAAATAAAACTATGAAGTGAAGGAGGGTGAGAAAATGAGAAAATTCCCTGACGTCACCTGTCCTCCGGCTGAAGACTCTCCCTGGTCCTTCCTTTATCCCTAAACACCCCCCCCACCAGTGTTAATTTTAGTCTTAGGACTAAAATGGCATTTTAGTTTTAGTCCCATTTTAGTCTTCTGCAATTGTTTTAGTTTTAGTCATATTTAGTCGACTAAATCTCCAGTACATTTAGTCGTATTTTAGTCATCTCAATAGTATTAGTTTTAGTTGTATTTTAGTCGACTAAAATAGTATTCATTTAGTCGACTAAAATGTTTTAGTCATTTTAGTCGACTGTCAGAGTCTTGGTAGGAGGCCGAGATGCCGGGAGGGCTCCCCTTGCGGCCGAGTGCAGCACAACCCTGAAGATGACACGGGGAAGCGGTGGCCACAGAAGCACGGGTTGCCTGGTAGTAGAAGCTGGTGCCAAGAGCTTGGTAGAGCAAAGTCACTGGAGGCAATGTGCTTAGAGGTCCAGAAAAGAAGACCAATGGAAGTCCAGTAGCAAATCAGAAGCCAGGCCAGGGGTCAAACACGGTAAAACAGTCCAAGAACAAGATCAACAAATCCAGGTGCAGGAGACAGCAGTATGCGGAATCCATTAGCCAGGCCGGGGTCATATGCAGGAAGCAGGCAGAAGGAGTCAGAAGCAAGCTGGAAGGTAGAGCCAGGAGGTAAGGAGGAGCAGGTCAAACAAGCCGGGTCAGCGCACAGGAGATCAGGTAAGCAGAAATCACAAATACAGGTATACAGGGAGAGCTGATGATAATCCAGCGATGCGGGACTGTCAGTGGAGCGTTTAAATAAACAAGGAGCCTGTGTCACGTTGTGTGCGCACCATTGCGTATGTGCGTACGCACGATTGCGACGTTGTTGCGCACGCGCATTCGTCTGATCGCGGCGCCAGGCGTCCGCCTAGTAGAGGCATTGCGCATCCATGTGCGCTGATGCGCGTTAGCGTGACCTTGCCTGTGCTGGTTCACTAACCTTGTGCATAGGGATGCGCCTATTTCCCTGAACATGCCCCCCCAAGGGGCAGCCTCCGGATGCCTAAACGTGCCCATTTTTTGGGGTACTACTGCGGAACCTCTGTATCAGCCTAGGAGCGTGCACATGACTTGCAGGCTCCCAAGAGTTCTCTTCTGCAGAATACCCCTTCCACTTAATTAGGAAATGAATTGTCCTACCTCTCTGACGACAGTCAAGGATAGATTCCACTTCGAATTCAGCTTCATCTCCAACCTGGACCAGAGGTGGGGGCACTTCTTCTCTCCCTGTTTAAGAAGTGAAACATGAAATACTGGATGGATTCTGAAAGACTCAGGCAATGTAAGTTCAAAAGCTACAGGTTTAATTTCAAATTTGATCTCAAAAGGACCCAGGAACTTGGGTCCCAATTTCCGAGATGGGAATGGCAACTTGAGATTTACCGATGAGAGCCATATTTTGTCCCCTATCTTAAAGGTAGGGTTAGCTTATCTTTTCCTATCATATTGTTTTTTATATTCCTCTTGGGCCTTCTTCATGGTATCCTGGAGTATTTGGTAGTTTGCTTGGATGAAATCTACTCTGTTCTGAACTGCCGGAACTGAGGATTCAGGAATGATGTTAGGTAAGAATGAAGGATGAAAGCCGTAATTCGCCCAGAAGGGTGATTGGTTGGTAGAAGCATGCACAGAGTTATTATATGCAAATTCTGCACAGGGTATTAGCTGAATCCAGTCATCCTGAGAAAAAGAACAGAAGCATCGCAGGTATTGCTCTAGCGTTTTTTGGTCCTTTCGGTTTGACGCTTACTCCGTGGGTGGTAGGCTGTGGACAAGCATATCTCGATTGAGAGTAGTTTGCAGAGATTTCTCCAAAACCTAGAGGTAAATTGTACCCCTCTATCCGATACAATGTTATCTGGTAATCCGTGCAATCGGACAATTTCCTTAATAAAAATTTTTGCTCTATCCAAGGCAGAGTACCTTTCCTCGGCAAAAAATGCGACATCTTGGACAGGCGGTCTACTACCACCAAGATGGTCTGAAATTCTTCTGAGGGGGGCAGATCCACGATGAAGTCCATGGAAATCTTCTTCCCTGGTTGTTCTGGGACTGGCAATGGTCTTAACAAGCCCCAAGACCTAGCGTTGGACCCCTTGTTTCGTTGGCAAGTTATGCAAGAGTTGACGTATTCCTTACAGTCAGATCTCAGAGTGGGCCACCATAGGGACCGCTATACTAGTTCAGTTGTCTTTCGGACCCCAAAGTGGCCAGCTAGTTGATGGTCATGAAAGGTCTTCAATACTTGTAGCCTGACTTGCTGAGGAACAAAAATCTTGTTTTGGTGCGATAGAAGTCCCTCTTTGCTTCTCAGGGAGGAGACTTCTGCTTCAGTACACTGACTAGAGGCCTGCTCAATTGAGAATCTTAGATCAGATTGGATTAATAGAAAATTTTGGGGAGACAAAATTGTACTGGGTGTAATCTCTTCAGGAGTGTCCGGAAACATCCGGGATAAGGCATCCGCTTTTCCATTCTTCGACCCTGGGCGATAGGTTATGTGGAAATTAAACCTTGAAAAAAATAGAGCCCATCGAGCCTGTCGGGGTCTCAAGCGTTTGGCCGTGTGGAGGTACTCTAAGTTCTTATGGTCTGTAAAAATTAGGGTGGGATGAGTGGCACCTTCCAGGAGATACCTCCATTCCTTGAGAGCAGTTTTAATTGCTAAAAGTTCCCGATCCCCCACATCGTAATTCCTCTCTGGAGGGCTCATTTTCCACGAGGAAAAGGTCACGGGGTGCAGTAATGCCTTGGGGCCCTGGCGTTGAGATAGAATCGCCCCTGTGGCTACTTCTGAGGCGTCGACTTCCAGGACGTAGGGTAAAGCGGTATCAGGGTGTTTTAAGATTGGGGCAGAAGTGAAGAAGGTCTTAAGCTGGTCGAAGGCGGACTGTGCTGCTACGGACCACTGAAACTTGGCGGGTGGTGGGTGGTCTGAGTAATGGGTGCTACAATGGTGGAGAAATTCTTTATAAATCTTCTGTAAAAGTTTACGAAGCCAATAAATCTCTGAACACCCTTCCTGTCAGAAGGAGCTGGCCAGTCAAGGATAGACTTCACCTTTTGAGGATCCATGGTAATTCCACCTGTGGTGATGATAAGTCCCAAGAATTTATTTTTGAAATCGCACTTTTCGGATTTAACAAATAACCTGTGGGTTCTGAGGATGCACAGTACTTTCTTAACATGCATTCTGTGGAGTTCCAGAGTGGCTGAAAAAATTAGAGTGTCGTCGAGGTAGACGACAACAAAGTGATCTAAGTGCTCCCGGAAGATATCATTTATGAAATGCTGAAAAGTCGCCGGGGCATTGCACAACCCAAACGGCATGACGAAGTATTCAAAATGTCCGAATCTTGTTCTAAACGCTGTTTTCCATTCGTCCCCCTCTCGGATACGGACAAGATTGTAAGCACCACGGAGGTCAAGTTTGGTGAAGATGTGTGCTGTACGGAACCTTTGAAAGAGTTCGGGAATGAGTGGGAGCGGGTAGCGGTTTTTAAGGGTAATCTGGTTTAATTCCCTGTAGTCCACACATGGTCTCAAAGTCTTATCCTTCCTCTCAACTAAGAAAATGCTGGCACCGGCAGGGGAGGAGGAAGGACGGATAAATCCCTTTTCAAGGTTTTCGTCGATATATTGCCTCAGGATCTCAAGCTCAGTCTCAGAAAGGGGGAATATACGACCAAAGGGAATAGTAGCTCCTGGCAATAACTCAATGGGACAGTCGTAGGGACCGTGTGGAGGTAGAGTGTCTGCTCTTTACTTATCAAAGACGTCAAGAAATTCCAGATAAGCTGCTGGTATATTAGGATCCGGACTGGGTGTGGGTTTTACAGTCAGGCAACTGGAAAAGTCCTTGGATTCAGGGGCAAGACAATGTTGTTGGCAATAGAAAGATGTAAAGAGTACCTCCGTCTTGGACCAATCAATCCGAGGATTGTGCGCCTGTAGCCATGGAATTCCCAGGATGACCGGGAACATAGGGGAGCTTAGGACATGAAATCTAAGAAACTCCCGATGACCTGAATTAGTAATGGTAAGGATAGGTACTGTTTCTTGGGTGACATAACCAGAGCTTGGCATGGAGCCATCGGCCAGATGGACTGTCAGTCTCTGCTTCTTGCAATTCAGTGGAACAGCGAGATTCTTAGTTAAGTCCAAGTCCAAAAAACAACTACACGCCCCGAAATCCAGTATTGCCTGGAGGTGAACTTCTTCGCCTGCCACCAGCAGTGTGACAGAGAGTGAGATATGAGCTGAAGAAGACTTGGCTACTTGAAGGTGGACTGGAGTACGGAGGGTTGGTTTTCTTGGTCTTGTGGGGCAGCTGCTTATGAAATGTCCTGTTTCCACGCAAAAGAAGGAAAGGTTCACCTGTCGGCGATGAAGTCTCACCCCTGTGGTTAATGCTGGACGGACCATGCCAAATTGTATGGGAGCCGAAGCAGACTAGACTTGAGTCAGTGTCTGGGTAGGACAGGAGGCTTGATCGCGCTCAGACTGACGTTCCTGTAAACGTCTGTCGAGCTGAATCATTAGCTGGATGAGACCTTCTAGTGTTGAGGGAACCTGCAATCTGGCTAGCTCATCTTTGAGGGCCTCAGACAACCCCATCCGATACTGGTACTTTAATGTTGCCTCATTCCAACCGGAGTCTATGGACCATGTGCGTAATTCTACTGTATAGTCTTCCACAGGGCGCTGACCCTGACGAAGGGAATATAGAGTTGCCTCGGCAGTAGCTACCCGTAGGGGATCATCATATAACCGTGCCATGTTTTCGAAGAACTGGTCCACAGTGTTAATGACTGGGCTGCTTTGTTCCAATAGGCCATGGGCCCAGGTCTGCGGTTCACCACTTAGTAACAAAATGGTAAAACCTACTTTGATTGCTTCAGTGGCAAAAGTCTGTGGTTGCAAGGTAAAGTACAAGTAACAACAATTCTTAAAGGACCTGAATTTCCTTCGATCACCATGAAAACGTTCTGGCGCTGGGACTCGTGGTTCTGGAGGGGCCAAAAACCCAGTGGCTGCCGCTGGAGGTGGGCCTTGACCTGAGGAAATGGGTGACTCTGGTAGGTGCTGCAGACGTTCCTTCAACCGGAGGTATTCCTCCTGAAGCTTCTGGATGACTGGGGTAAGAGCCGTGATCTGCTGAAGAACAGCCTCCATCGGGGATTCACCTCCGTCGGCCTCTGACATGGTTGGATTATACTGTCAGAGTCTTGGTAGGAGGCTGAGATGCCGGGAGGGCTCCCCTTGTGGCCGAGTGCAGCACAACCCTTAAGATGACATAGGTATGCAGTGCCCACAGAAGCACGGGTTGCCTGGTAGTAGAAGCTGGTGCCAGGAGCTTGGTAGAGCAAAGGCACTGGAGGCAACGTGCTTAGAGGTCCAGAGAGGAGGACCAATGGAAGTCCAGTAGCAAATCAGAAGCCAGGCCAGGGGTCAAACACGGTAAGACAGTCCAAGAATAAGATCAACAAATCCAGGTGCAGGAGACAGAAGTATGCGGAATCCATTAGCCAGGCCGGGGTCAGATGCAGGAAGCAGGCAGAAGGAGTCAGAAGCAAGCCGGAAGGTAGAGCCAGGAGGTCAGGAGGAGCAGGTCAAACAAGCCGGGTCAGTGCACAGGAGATCAGGTAAGCAGGAATCACAAATACAGGTATACAGGGAGAGCTGATGATAATCCAGCGATGTGGCACTGTCAGTGGAGCTTTTAAATAAACAAGGCGCCTGTGTCACGTCGTGCGTTCGCACGACTGCGGCGCTGTTGCGCACGTGCATTTGTCCGATCGCGGCGCCAGGCATCTGCCTAGTAGAGACATTGCGCATCCATGTGCGCTGATGCGCGCTAGTGCGACCTTGCCTGTGCCGGTTCACTAATCTTGCAGAATCGTGTATAGGGATGCGCCTATTTCCCTGACATTCACTAAAATGTTTTAGTCGACTAAATTAACACTGCCACTCACCAATCATGTAAGTACCCTGACTCCATGATTACTTTAATTACCAAAACTCCTCCCATGCCAAAACTTCCCTATTAACTCAGTCTTGTAGTACCTAAGTCAATGTCTTTTGGCTTTACTCAGGGACTAACTATACTATGATGATGATGTCATGTGGTGAATATCACAAAAATCCACTACATCCAAAAATCTACACTAATACTAGTACTAATGGTCTGCTTCAGGTAAACTCAACATGTTTCCACCATCAGTTCACAGAGCTGACAGTCTGTTAAGAAGGCTGTATCAATTTGTAATCTGAAAGAGAATTAAGTTACATATGTTTTGTTCAATAGGCTTTGACAGGTCAAACAGGTAAGCAGTTTATGCAGTTCTAGATATGATAAGATCATGTATAAAAGCTAAAAGTAGTTTAAACAGCTTAAACAATGTAAAAGAAAGCTGTGTTTTGTAATAGGCGAAATTCCCATCAAAATGTTCATTTACCATGCAGGTACAGTATAACGTAGAATGAGATCATGTATAGGTGGAAGCTTATGTCCATTGATTGCACAATCTGGATGAGCGCAGTACAAGTACAGGACAAATGACAATATTGTTAGTCACTGTTTATCTTGGCCTTTCTGTAGCAGATCTTTAAAGGGTAACTACACTTGGCAATTAAAATTTATAGCAATACAATAAATAAATAAATAATATACCATACAGAATTTCTACACAAGCCATGTTGTAATTTAAAGCAGAACTTCACCCAAAAGGCAAAGTGCTTCTTGTCCCCCCCCCCCCTTTAAGTTTTGGCACGTGGTTCTCATAGTGGATATCAAGTCTGAAATAACCAATTTAAAGACACAGATGTTTCAGATGATGGAGCCGATGACTCTGATGTCCACCAAGAAATACCACACCTTCAGGGGAGAATGCATCAAGACCTACTCATACAGAGGAACCACAGAATGCTCCCACTGAAAGCCATCCAGTTCAGTGATCTGTTTTAATTGTTGAGGTAATGGCCCCTACCATCCTGACTGTTCCAGCCCATCAAGATAACAGAGAGAACATTACAAGCCAGCAGAAAGCTTCAGTGGATCCCCAGTGAAGTAGCCAACTGGATACTCAAATAAGTCAGCTTGCTCCAGTTCCCAGATTCAAAAGAAAGAGTGGGTAAGGCCCACATCTTTGTGTCAGGCCTCATCTAAAGCATCAGTTAGGCTACCCAAATTACTCTCAGACTCTGGCCTCAGATCACAGGAGATAGGTGCGCACCAAACCCAATGCTGTCAGCCTACATGCCAAGAGAACTGCCATCAGACGAAGAGGGGTTTGAGCTCAAGCAATGGAACAAGTCACCTCAGCTATTCCAAGCAAGTTCCCTGACAAGCTGGTAGGCCCTTCTCCCATAGTGCCTGTTCAAGCAAAAGGTGTACACAAAAGCCCTTCTAGACTTTGGGGCTCAAGTGACCTTGATCTACTGTGACTTCTATGACAAATACTTGAAGCATCTGCCCTTGATGCTACAGTTACTAAATCTAGAGATCTGGGATACAGAGATTAAGAAGCTCCCCTATGATGGGTACTTCCCAGTCAAGCTTGAATTTGGTCCCAAGATGGTAGGATGGCCAGAGACTTCTGACACATTGGCCATTGTGTGTCCTTGCCTCCGGGGTTAATTGGAGTTCCATGATAGCAGTGATGAACACTGACTTGGTCTGACGGATACTTACTCCCCTTGTTTCAGAGAGTGATGCCGCCCTTGAAAGTGTACATCCCATGTTGCGGTCAGTGTACCAGCATTTGGTTCAAGAGCAGAAGGCCCCAGCTGAAGAAATGGGGAAAAACTTTGAAAGTTGGGCAATATGGAAAAGGTCTTGCAGCAAGGTGAAGTAAAGTGTCTGTGAAATTGAATTCGGGTCCACCAGGTCCTTACATTATTCTTTAGAGTGATCTACAGATGAAACATTTGAGTTTGGAGTTGATCCCAGAAGTAGCTTTGACAAGGACTCTACAGAGAAACCATGGAAAAGTTTCTGTCAGTGTACCCAATACTGTATTACTGATTCTTCAATAAAGCTTCAGGCTTGAATGATAATAGGACAAGTGAACCTAGCTACAATCCTTGCACCACCTAATGTGGGGGAGGGGAGCCACAGAAGAGTTGTCAGAGGACCAGTTCTATCCAAATAACTCCCCTATGGTGTCTGAATGGAAAGAATCGGCCAAAGTACAGCTTCTAAACTGGCGGAAAGTGTTCTCCAAAGATTACATATTTATAAAATAAGAACTTGGGAAAATTCCCCAAAAAATCAAAACACTCCAGCAGCTGGAAAGACCCTAGTTCCCCAAATAGGTCCCCAAATAGGACACACTTTAATCATCAAGTTGTCTTCCATACGTTACTTCATAAATAATTTTATTGAACGCTTACCAGAAAGTTAGACCCTATATACCAATGGATATTCTTAATGTGCAATAATGAAAATAGCCGCTATGTGTAGCACTTCTCTCTCAGCAGATTTATGAGATTCTTCACTTTTCACTTCGCTTCCTCGCATCTCCCCCACCATGCTCGGCTCTAGTACCTCCTGACAGTGTAGGAGGACTCATGCCTGTCAAGTGCTCTGAATATGTTACTAGAAATGCTTATTATTTGCTATCTGCACTGTTCTTTATTTCACTGCTTCTTTACATTATACTGCCTGTTGGTCATGCTGTAATACTGAGGGTGGCATCCTTTAGGCAGGAAGGGGGATATAGGAGAGTGCTGAGTGGTGATACTGAGTGGTGAGTGAGGATACTGATTGTGTAGGTGACAGCACAGAGAGGGAGGCAGTGATCTAAAGAGGTCTGTGTTCCATTGAAAATGAAGTAGGCAGGGTTGATACCATGTGTTGATGAGTTCAGAGTAGTGCTGTCATGTCAAAAATAAAGGTAGAAGCATAAACCAATCTGAGGATGCAAATTTGTGGGACTTTTCAGGTACTCAATTTACCAACGCAATAAATACATTGTAAAATGCCTTTTTTTTATTGTATAATTTTTTTTTTTTTAAACTAAATATGTACATATTTATTGCTGTTCAATTAAATGCATGTATTTCATAAGTTTGTACATTACATATCCTTTGGTATATACTTTCTAACCATTCTAACCATCAGCCTTAGTACTTATACAGCTAGACATAATCCAACTCTATATTGTACCAACCGTTGTCATGTCAGTTGATGAAGAAACTGGCCTGCTGCTTCAGGAGAAACACAGAGGTAATTGTCAGTAACATAAATCATAATCTGAGAATGTGATCCATCATATGCATATCTACTATATACAACACTTTAGCTTACTTTGTATAATAATGAGTATATGTGCTATATATATATATATATATATATATATATATATATATATATATATATATATATATATATATATATATATATATATATATATATATTTGTACTCGGAGTCAATCTGTGGATAGTATAGGAAAGGAACAAAGAGCATTGACCTGATGTGTGCCGAGGTCACATGGTCAGTATGCCTAAAAGGGTGCATACCCAAGTATGAAATGAAATGAAAAGAATGAAATGAAAAGTAAAATAAAAAGGGAATGGGTGGGTGGGATACGAGAGCCTACGACCACAAGGGGAGGAGGCAAAGTAGGGCAGGCTTTATGCAGCCAGACTCCTCCTACAAACACAGGCTGACCTGCGGCCAGCCTTACGTTTGTACTCGGAGTCAATCTGTGGATAGTATAGGAAAGGAACAAAGAGCAACAGAGAACATTGACCTGAGGTGTGCCGATGTCACATGGTCAGTATGCCTAAAAGGGGGCAAAAATAAACACAGTAGGATGAAAGCTTAACAAACAGATTTATTGCACACTGAATTAACGTTCAATCCGCCAAATTGACAAATGCTTGTGACATCTCAAAAAGTGTCTCTGATATACCCAGAGAAACAAGATGACCTCCACCTACCCAAAAAATTCTAAATAATATGGGCCGGGACCCCTCGGCGCAAAACCGCAGAAGCCGCTTCTATCCTGAATGAATGGCCAGAGTATGCCTTAGGGTCCAGACCCCGATTGGCCAAAAGGGGACGGCAATAAAGTATGAATTGAGCTGTGAAGAGGGAAGCACTAGGAAAAGGCAACAGAGGACCATCCCTGGGTTTATCAAATGTAGCACTGATGAGCTGGTCTAACACCAACACTGGGCACCACGCCTTGCCAGTCTCCAAGAACCTGATGTCAGTGCCGCCTCCCGATTGCTGCGTCTTGCGAGATGTAAACAGAAGAGGCTGGGGTGCCTAACCAGTTGATTGGCCAAAAGTATGCGAGACCCTGGGCCAGAAGCGTGAACTCCCCTGGCCTGAAGAACCATAAAAGGCCAGATATATCGCTGCCTTGAGCGCCAAGCTGAGTAACAACCCAAAAGGACACGTTATGGTACTAACGCTTAAATATGTTTATATTCTAGAAAAGGTATGCTTTAGATGACACAGAGCCTTTGAAGAAAGACAGTTAATCTGAAACATGTCAGGCGTCATTCTATACAGCTACTTGCATCAGCTCGCTGCTACATCACTAGGCAGTATTATTATGCTTGCAATTTTGTACAAACATTATTGATTTTATATTTTCTATTGTATAAAGATTTATGTATTAATAAAGGAATTTTTTATTAACATTCTCCTGGTCTGTTCTCAAAATCCTGAGGGGTACGCTGTGCCTTGAGCACTAGGCTTTCTTTGTTATTGCATTGGATTGGCCAGACCAGCCCATACATGCACTGCTTTTCCCTATTTATTTGGTATTCAAAAATAAAGATTTAACGATCAAGGCTGCTGCGTCAGCCCAATGGGAACCCAATCCATCACAAATTGCTGGAACCGAGGAGAAGGTGTGGCACCGGCATCTGCGTCTGAGACCTGGGCCTACTGGTACCAGTCTAGGCACCGAGAGGGTTCCGGAATCCACTAAAGCCCCTGAGCCAGTAGAAGCTGCTGGAGGTGCATTAGGCTGACTTACCAATAATTCCATACTATTACGCAACTCCTGGCCGGTCGTAGCTAGGGAATTAAGGGTAGTGTGGAATTGGGACAGGGAAGAAACCACAGTCGGCAGGGTAACCTGCTCCGCACTCGCGTCCGACGCACAAGGGAACGGTTTGCTAAATAGTTGGGCTTTCCAAGCTGAAGCCGGGAAAGCAATCCCCCCTGCGTTGTAATACTGCCATCAGATCAAAGAGTTAAGGCTAGCTATGTGTGAACAATGAGGCCTTGGGATGTCCAGGTTCTGAGAGAGGGTGAGCTACCGTGCTCCGACCCCCCAGCCGGAGAAGGAGGGATAGAAGTGAAGTCCCCAATATCCACTGCTTGAGACATGACCTGCATAACCAGAAAAATAACCTTGACATACCCAAGAAAGTAACAACTGCCCCCAAGACTTATCTGCGACCAACAGGCCCCCCCCCCCCCCCAGAAAAACACAACATAAAAACGGGACTGACGCATGCCAGTCTAGATGTGAACCCAAAATGGCAAAACATATGAATGGTACCCAGCAAAATGATGAAAATAGCAACCATGAACTGAGTGAAAATGACATGCAACTGGGTGAGGAACATAAACTGTGAGAGAAACGTGAGCAGACTGAGAAAAGTAACCTGCGACAGGAATGTAACTGAACGAGAAATGCGAGTAGCGTGAGCTGATGAAACGTGAGCAGCATGAGAACCGAGGCTGCAAGAGAAATGCAAACTGCATGAGAAACGCAGGTTGCACGAGAATGTGAATTGTTGAACAACGTGAGAAACATGAGAAATGTGTGTAACACGGGAAAACGCAAAGAACGCTGAAAAACGCAAGGATCTGGAAAGACGTGAGCAACAAGGAAAGACGTGAGCAACAAGAAAAGACGTGAGCAACATGGGAGACGTGAGCAGCATGGGAAACGTGAGAACATGGGAAACATGAGAAACATGGGAAAATGTGAGAAACATGGGCAAACGTGAATTGGCATGAGAAACGTGAGTTGGCATGAGAAACCTAAATTGCGCGAGAAACTTAAATTGCGTGAGAAATGTAAGTTGCATGAGAAACGTAAATTGCATGAGAAAACGTGAGTTTGTTTGAAATACGTAAGCTGCATAAGAACAGATGAGGAGACTTGCCACCGAACAAGCCAATTAAAAACGATCACCTCAATCTGTTAACCCATAGACGTGATGGGTAACCTGCGGTGGAAGAACATAGACAGTCCTGCTGTGTGAAAATGACCAGAGAACATAACAGACAACCAGCCGATGAAATACCAACACACCTTGGTACCTGACAAGTATGAGGATGTGGGTGCAGACATGACAAGACCAATAGCGCATGAACGTGAACCTAATGACCACACCACCCTAGTGTATGCAGTAAGCAAGCCCGAGCAACCTGCAGCGCCAAGGAAATTAAAAATGAACACTCAGGGCTAAAATACCCACAGACCGTGGTGGGTATAAGTAAAAGGTGTAATGATGAACGTGCATTGTATGACGTATGGTATACAGGCGAGAAGATTGTGGGACGACAATCAATTAAAAAGGAACCTCAGCCCGTATGTATCTGTAGACGTGACAGATCCTAGATGTGAGCACTAGCTAACGGAAATGCAGTGAACGAAAGGCTATGACATGAAAAGGGGCCTACGACATGAAAAAGAGCCTACGACATGAAAAAGGGCCTACGACATGAAAAGGGCCTACGATATGAAAAAGGGCCTACGACATATGGAATGCCACAGAATGAAATGCCACAACATAAAATGCTACAGAGGAAAAGCTACGAACGAAATGCTACGAATGAAAAGCTACAAACGAAAACCTATGATCGAAATGCTATGATCGAAAAGCTATGACAGAAATGCCATGAACGAAAAGCTACGAAAAAACTACAGTTGACAAAAAGAGAGGCTCAGCTAAGTGTGGTATGAAAGTGAGGATAGAGAATGCACCGATTTAAATGACCCTGAAAAACAGCCAAAGAGGCTGCACCCACTTAATCTGCTCTCAGTATGTATCCTTACTTCTTCTGCCCCATTGTGTAAGAAAAACCTATAGGGATCTATATTAAAAACAAAAGAACAGTGACAGTAGGTATATAAGCCACATGAAAAATCACACATGACTCCCAGTGAAAGGATTCCATTATGCGGAAAGCAGCCTACTCCTAATGCTTCCATAACAACCAAGAGGAAAGTACTGGACGCCGTAGCTAATTATTGCTACATATCTCACATGGTACATCCCAGAGATGCATGGAAACGCTGAAACCGCCATCTCATCTGTTACTGGAAGAACTACAGTTAAGTGAGGCATTCAGAAATGCCAGGCTTTACTGAAATAAAAGTTCTAGAACCATACAGCTCCTAAGGACACACAAAAGAATATGATGGGATGACAGGCGATGAGAAAGCGTCATGTCATCTCCACATCCTGTATGAACCCCTGAAGTCCCACACAATTGCGCGTACGTAGCACATGGTGACAGGGCACTAGAAGTGTGGCCCCATACAGGTGAATGGCAGCATACAGCAGGCAGCCCTGTCTGCTAAATGCTGCTACCGCGGACACCCCCATCCGCTGCCTCTTTTCCACCCACCTAAATGACAGGAATGAACTGACCAGCTACTGGAACCCAGCCTGCCCAAACATGCATTCACAGTCTGCTCTCTCCCATGGCAGCCACTAAGCCCAGCATTCTGAAAGTGAGAGAGAGACATGAGTTCTTGTACGTGAGTGCTTATATGCCCTACGTTCAAATGGACAGTATGCCCTACGATCAGGCTGACCCCTCCCCCGAGCCCAGGCCGGTACCTGAGCGGGACGAGTGGCTTTTGATACGGGTCCTCCGTTGATGACACCCGCCCACACCTACCAGAACCACGACCATCGGGAGAGAGAACCAATGAGATTCTTGCAGACGACCGTGCTGCTGCCCAGAAGTGAAAAGACGTGACCTGCCCTAACCTGGAAATGACGCGTCGGCTCACACGAGAGCCTACGACAACAAGGGGAGAAGGCAAGGGAGGGCAGGCTTTATGCAGCCTGACTCCTCCTACAAACACAGGCTGACCTGCGGCCAGCCTTACACATGTTACAAGCAGCAAGGGAACGTCCAGACCTCTCCTTTCAAACCCATTCTCTCCAGCTGTTTGCGGATCTGTCACCGGTCACAATCGCAAAGAGAAGAAACTTGAAGCCATATCTACAAATCTTGCAAACCCATGGCATCAAATACAGATGGGGGTTGTTCCCCTTTAAGCTCTCTTTTTCCCATCGCGGTCGCCAATTCCAAGCATATTCCTTTCCGAATTTGAGATGCCATTTTCAGGAATTACAACTGGACCTTCCGTTTTCCAGGAGGAACCATCCTCCTCGTCCTTCCGCCCAAGGTTGTCCCAGCCTCCTCGTAGACCGTCTCAGACATCTTAACAGGGCTCCCAGGCCCTCCATTCTCTTCAAGCTCAATGCTTCCAAGACATCCCCAATGGCTGAGGAACTGAACTACCCTGAACTCTAGGTTTTCACCTCAACATGGGCCTGAGTTTTACCTCAGGCTTCTTACCCATTGTAGCCTGATTCAGTTAGGTTTGCTGAGACTAGTTCTATCTCCTTCAAGTTACCGAGAGGATATCTAGAGCCATATTGCTGGTATTTCATTTTATTTTTTAATTTGTGTTTTTGTTTTTGTTTATATCTCAGGTGAATGTATGAACGTTGCTCTTATATTTAAATGCGGCTGGCGCTGTTAGGTACAGGTTTGCCACCCCGGGATGTCCAATTTGATAGATGGCGGTCCTCGGGGAGGGTTGCCCGTAGCTGAGGTATAGGCCGGTGTTTCAGCTTCATCCTCTGCAAGCTGTTGCTTATTCAGGTTGAAGGTCCACTCCGTGCCCATAGTGGGCTATGGAGTGTGACCTTGTTCATTATGGCCATCAGAGATGTTATCTGAATCACATGATATTGCACACTCTGAACGGTTGATACAGTTTATCTCATTAACATTTAACTACTGGGTAGTTGCTACCTGCATCTGAGTTGCTCATTTATGTGCTAGTTTTCTCCTTTAACATCACATTCTATGTATTTAATGTTTGCTAATGTATTGTATTTCTTTCATCATTCCCTAATTACCATGATTGTAATATGATGTGAATGCCCAAAATTATATTGCCTCAGTTGGGCCTGAGGCTGGACTACCTGCTAATCCCCTGACGGGCCTGGATACTGGCTGTCCTGGCTTGCAACCCCAAAGCGCCCGTGAAGTTCGCCAGAAATATGTCAATTATTTTACGGGTAGGGGGCCATTGCTATGCCAGACAATGTCTAAATAATTTTTTATGTGCTTGTGTTTCTTTTTAGCTGTCTCCAATAGGTTCTCCTAGTGCACTTGTAGTGCCAAGTGGATTTTCCTTTAGTAAATAAGCCCCATTGTCACTGTAAACACAAAATTACTTCAAAAACTGGCATTGAGCATTGAAAGAAGAAGCCACACATTGTTGTTTAGCAAACTTTTTACTTTGTGCACATTCACATGTGCGTTCTAAAATTTTTGTGTAAAATAAAAAAAATGTTTTTCTCAAGTTTTTAACAATATATATTTTTTTTTTTTTGCATAAACAGGCATTTTCCAAAACATAACATACACAACTCTGGAACTTACAAAGTTCAACGTAGAAAAACTGAAGGCAATGTCAGACATTATAGTATGTCAAAAATGTGTTGATCTTGCCTTCATCAGATGGGGTGATGTCACCCCTGTAAAAGACAAATTTTGAAGATGCACACAATTTGGGAGTCAAAATGGGGATTTCCCTCCTGATCCCATACCTAATGTCAACATGTGCTATCTCCCATCATGGGGGATCAATGGATGTGTTTTGGGGGTGCAACCCCTTCCTCTCACCTACTAGAGTTACGAAGAAGGGGTTGCACCCACAAAACGCGTACATTGATATCCCCTGATGGCAGATAGCACTTGTTGACACACTGTGTGCATCTTCAAAATTTGGCTTTTAAAAATGTACAAAAAATATTTTCGTTTATTAAAAAAAAAGTTTAAATGGTGGCATTTTTTAAGATATTTAGATTCTCCCCAACACACCAATCATGTTCTTCATTTGTTGTTCAAGAACATTGAGTTTATTCCTTATGATGTCTATTTCACGATTCCACACGATGATGTCCTGGGTTAGGATTTGTCCACTTTCACTTGTGAAATGTTGAGCTTGCTCTTCTACAACCTGCACATCACCTAAAAATTTTAGTAAAAACATGTATTATAATTAAGCAGGCATACATATATTACCTGAAGCTGGGGTGTCAGACACTCACCTGTTGTGGTGACTAGGGATGAGCCGAACACCCCCCTGTTCGGTTCGCACCAGAACATGCGAACAGGAAAAAAGTTCGTTCGAACATGCGAACACCGTTAAAGTCTATGGGACACGAACATGAATAATCAAAAGTGCTAATTTTAAAGGCTAATATGCAAGTTATTGTCATAAAAAGTGTTTGGGGACCTGGGTCCTGCCCCAGGGGACATGGATCAATGCAAAAAAAAGTTTTAAAAACGGACGTTTTTTCAGGAGCAGTGATTTTAATAATGCTTAAAGTCAAACAATAAAAGTGTAATATCCCTTTAAATTTCGTACCTGGGGGGTGTCTATAGTATGCCTGTAAAGGGGCGCATGTTTCCTGTGTTTAGAACAGTCTGACAGCAAAATGACATTTTGAAGGAAAAAACTCATTTAAAACTACCCGCGGCTATTGCATTGCCGACAATACACATAGAAGTTCATTGATAAAAACGGCATGGGAATTCCCCAAAGGGGAACCCCGAACCAAAATTTAAAAAAAAAATGACGTGGGAGTCCCCCTAAATTCCATACCAGGCCCTTCAGGTCTGGTATGGATATTAAGGGGAACCCCGGCCAAAATTAAAAAAAAAAAATGACGTGGGGTTCCCCCTAAATTCCATACCAGACCCTTCAGGTCTGGTATGGATTTTAAGGGGAACCCCGCGCCAAAAAAAAAAAAAAAAAACGGCGTGGGGTCCCCCCAAAAATCCATACCAGACCCTTATCCGAGCACGCAACCTGGCAGGCCGCAGGAAAAGAGGGGGGGACGAGAGTGCGCTCCCCCCCTCCTGAACCATACCAGGCCACATGCCCTCAACATTGGGAGGGTGCTTTGGGGTAGCCCCCCAAAACACCTTGTCCCCATGTTGATGAGGACAAGGGCCTCATCCCCACAACCCTGGCCGGTGGTTGTGGGGGTCTGCGGGCGGGGGGCTTATCGGAATCTGGAAGCCCCCTTTAACAAGGGGACCCCCAGATCCCGCCCCCCCCGTGTGAAATGGTAAGGGGGTACAAAAGTACCCCTACCATTTCACTAAAAAACTGTCAAAAATGTTAAAAATGACAAGAGACAGTTTTTGACAATTCCTTTATTTAAATACTTCTTCTCTCTTCTATCTTCCTTCATCATCTGGTTCTTCTGGTTCTTCTGGTTCTTCTGGCTCTTCTGGTTCTTCCTCCGGCGTTCTCGTCCAGCATCTCCTCCATGGCGTATTCTATCTTCTTCTCCTCGGGCCGCTCCGCACCCATGGCATGGGGGGGAGGCTCCCGCTCTTCTCTTCATCTTCTTCATCTTCTTCTCTTCTTCTTTTCTTCTCTTCTTCTCTTCTTCATTTTCTTCTCCGGGCCGCTCCGCACCCATGCTGGCATGGAGGGAGGCTCCCGCTGTGTGACGGCGCTCCTCGTCTGACAGTTCTTAAATAACGGGGGCGGGGCCACCCGGTGACCCCGCCCCCCTCTGACGCATGGGACATGACGGGACTTCCCTGTGGCATTCCCCGTGACGTCACAGGGAAGTCCCGTCAAGTCACCGTGTGTCAGAGGGGGGCGGGGTCACCGGGTGGCCCCGCCCCCCGTTATTTAAGAACTGTCAGACGAGGAGCGCTGTCACACAACGGGAGCCTCCCTCCATGCCAGCATGGGTGCGGAGCCATGGGTGCGGAGCGGCCCGAGGAGAAGAAGATAGAAGACGCTACGGAGGAGATGCTGGACGAGAACGCCGGAGGAAGAACCAGAAGAGCCAGAAGAACCAGAAGAACCAGATGATGAAGGAAGATAGAAGAAAGAAGAAGTATTTAAATAAAGGAATTGTCAAAAACTGTCTCTTGTCATTTTTAACATTTTTGACAGTTTTTTAGTGAAATGGTAGGGGTACTTTTGTACCCCCTTACCATTTCACACAGGGGGGGGCCGGGATCTGGGGGTCCCCTTGTTAAAGGGGGCTTCCAGATTCCGATAAGCCCCCCGCCCGCAGACCCCCACAACCACCGGCCAGGGTTGTGGGGATGAGGCCCTTGTCCTCATCAACATGGGGACAAGGTGTTTTGGGGGCTACCCCAAAGCACCCTCCCAATGTTGAGGGCATGTGGCCTGGTACGGTTCAGGAGGGGGGGGCCGCACTCTCGTCCCCCCCTCTTTTCCTGCGGCTTGCCAGGTTGCGTGCTCGGATAAGGGTCTGGTATGGATTTTTGGGGGGACCCCACACCGTTTTTCTTTTTTTTTGGCGCGGGGTTCCCCTTAAAATCCATACCAGACCTGAAGGGTCTGGTATGGAATTTAGGGGGAGCCCCACGTCATTTTTTTTTTTTTAATTTTGGCCGGGGTTCCCCTTAATATCCATATCAGACCTGAAGGGCCTGGTATGGAATTTAGGGGGACTCCCACGTCATTTTTTTTTTTTAATTTTGGTTCGGGGTTCCCCTTTGGGGAATTCCCATGCCGTTTTTATCAATGAACTTCTATGTGTATTGTCAGCAATGCAATAGCCGCAGGTAGTTTTAAATGAGTTTTTTCCTTCAAAATGTCATTTTGCTGTCAGACTGTTCTAAACACAGGAAACATGCGCCCTTTTACAGGCATACTATGGACACCCCCCAGGTACGAAATTTAAAGGAATATTACACTTTTATTGTTTGACTTTAAGCATTATTAAAATCACTGCTCCTGAAAAAACGGCCGTTTTTAAAACTTTTTTTTGCATTGATCCATGTCCCCTGGGGCAGGACCTGGGTCCCCAAACACGTTTTTTGAAAATAACTTGCATATTAGCCTTTAAAATTAGCACTTTTGATTTCTCCCATAGACTTTTAAAGGGTGTTCTGTGGCATTCGAATTTGCTGCGAACACCCCAAATTGTTCGCTGTTCGGCGAACTTGCGAACAGCCAATGTTCGAGTCGAACATGAGTTCGACTCGAACTCGAAGCTCATCCCTAGTGGTGACAATTTCGCCCACTTCCTCCACCTCCCCTTCCTCCAGATCCTCGGGGTGTGGTGTTGTGCTGAGTTCCCCTTCTTTCTGAGATGTGGGGTTCCTGGTGTCCTCTGAGTGGTGTCCTCCGAGTTTTTTCTCCCCTATGAGAATGAAACAAAAGGTATACTTAGCACACAGATATTTGAGTCCAGAAATATGAATATGAAACAATGCTTGGAAGTGGGGTACAATTGTCTGTTTTGGCAGAGTTCCAAGCTGAAGACATGATTTTTACCTTACCAAAGCTGTAATACCAACCTTTTTGTGACAATTTTCACACATGGAAACACCAAGTATCCACTGGAGTACCTGTGTGAGACACCCTAAAAAGTTTGTTCTTGTGTCCCACACTAGTGCTCCTGAGTCCAGATGTGTAAACAGCTGCTGAGTGTCCTCTCCTTTACATGGAATCAAGCTTGCATTTCATTCTAGTTACAAACACATCTAGACAGCGATGTACAAAACTTATTTTTATACAAATAGGCATGACCAAATGTATTTAACCTGTATCTGCCCAAAACATGGTATTTAATGAGCGAACAATGTTTACTACAACCGATTACTGTGCCCACCTGAAAGTTGCCATTTTAAACTGTACAACAGTAAAGAAAAGCACATGGCGCAGCATGGAAGTTATAATAATAATAGGAACACAGGACAACTACTTACTTTTTAGAAGAACTTTCTTGATCCTTCTGTACTGATCCTGCTCCCTCAGTTTCAGGTCTGACCAGCGTTTCCTCAATTGCTCCTTGGATTGTCGTACCCCAAAATTCCTGAGCAGACTCTTCACAACTTTAGTCAGGATCTTGGCCTTTCTCACATTTGGGTTTAGGTACGGTCCATGCTTCCCATCATAGTCAATCCTCCAAGATGTCCACCATCTCCACCATCTCTATAAAGGTCATATTTGAGGCCTTAAATCTTCTCCTCCGGGATCGGAACATTTCTTGCTCCAGGCTTTCCTCCTTCTCGTTACTGGAATTAACACACACCTGCTCTGTCTCCGCCATGTCCTACTGCGCGCCGAAAGAGAAGGGGCGAGCGTCCTAAATGAAGGTAAAATTTTAACTTGGGCCATCAGTGGCCTATACTGCTTTAAGATTGAGGCCTAGATTGGGATAAGATTATGAGAGTTTAGGATGACATTAGTGTTTTTGTCTTGTGTATTGTCTTACAGCAAATATGAATCACTTTAAGGACCCAGAATTCATGGCCAGTTTCATAGAGAGGTAAAGGGAGATGAGGAATTTGTGGGAGGTGAAACACAGCTTATATTATAATAAACAAGCTAGGAGGTCAACGCTGGATAAACTTCTGGAATTTGTGAAGACTCGGGTCCCTGATGCAACCATCGTGTTCTTGGAAAAGAAAATTGGGATCTTGAGGAAGATGTATAAGAAGGAGCATAATAAGATCCAGAAATCACTCAGATCAGGAGCAGCAGCAGCACAAGTGTATGTACCCAGGCTGTGGTACTTCAACAAACTGCGGTTTCTGGACGACCAGACTGAAGCCAGGGAATCACTATCTACCCTTCCCTGCAGCCTTCCCTCCACCTTCGCTCAACCCCAGCAGAGGCTGACGAGGAACAACCTGGGCCTTCCAACCTAGAAGTGGATGCGCCCAGCTGGAGCCAGGTATAGTATTTTTATACATATTCATTGCCCTAATATTAATGATGTTAACTAGATGTTATAATTGATAACAAATTAATGATTTAAGTGATTTACATATCAATAGACTGTAGTGGCCAAAAAAGTTTGGGACAAGAATGAAAAATGCTGGGGTCAGAATGATAGTCTTTTCTATTTATTAACATTCAATGAGCTGAAAATTGTGTGTGATTGATGAACCAAAAACTAAAACTATGTCCCTTTTTATATACAGGATGAGCTCAGCCAGGAGGAGGGTCTGGAAAGTGGCAGGCAGGAGGAGGCCATGCCCAGTGTCAGCCAGGAGGTGGCCGTGCCCAGTGTCAGCCAGGAGGTGGGCGGGCTCAGTATCAGCCAGGAGGTGGGAGGGCCCAGTTTTAGCCAGGAGGTGGGTGGGCCCAGTGGCCTCACCCAATCACAGGTGGCTCCCCTCCGCCTTACAACAAACAGGCCCAGGAAGGGAATGATCATGGAGGAGGCAGCACCGGGCCTCATTAGGGAAGCAAGTGATGTCCTCAGAAGCCCCCCCAACGCTGAAGAGGCCTATGGCTGCTATCTTGCCACTAGATTGCTGAAATTGGAGGAGGGCCAACGCCTCCTCTGTGAGGGAATTTTTGCTCAGGCCCTTCAGAAGGGGTTGAGGGGCCAGCTGACTGAGAACAGCCACGTATGTGAGCTCGCCCATCCTCCTCCTCCTCTTCCTCCTCCTCCTGCCATAAGTCCACCACCAGAGCCACAGCCTCCAAGGAAGGCTGCAGGGAAGGGTGCAGGGAAGCGTGGAGGGAAGGCTGCAGCGAAGATAAGAAAGTGATGGCCTGGCTTCAGTCTGGTCTGACAGAAGACGCAGGCTGGTGTAGTACCACAGCCTGGGGACATAGATATCATCTGCTGCTGGTCCTGATCTCTGGGAGTCCTGAACCAGATTGGGCTCCAAATTATATGGACTCCTCAAGCTAACAATTTTAATTTTCCACAGACTTGATGTGTGCCCTGGGGGCCAAAAGACTTTGCAAATTCCAAATGTTTCTCCAGCATTGCCTTCCTCTTTATTTTGTTACCCAGAATAAATGGATATTTTATTTTCTGAAAATACTTGCCTATGTGTTTTTCTACAAAATGGACAGTTTGTTTGTGAGTAGGCAGGTACATTTCAAAAAGACAATGTCAAATTAACAAGGGACACCAGCCCCCTTGAGGTTAAAAAATACAAGATAATAATGTTTTTGTAGTAACTTGACACACAAAAAACCAAAAAAATTATGGAGACCACTAGAAAATAAATTTTCAATAATCCAAAAAAAGGAGATCTTGATGAAATCCAAAAAAAAAAGATGACTATAAAAAATAATTCTAAACATTATTATGGAGATCTGGCTTTAAAAAAATAAAAGATTATTCATGAGATCACGAGAACTCTATGTGAATATCAGCAGCAAAATAACTTTATTATTCTAGCATTATAAAGCACAAAAGAATGCTACATTAAAAGATCACAGAATTTGCAGCGCAAGGAATGCCCTATCTCTATTACGAACGCTAGTTTTACCAGACCAATCGCTGCTGTCTCGTACTTGCTTCAGAGTAGGGATGAGCCGAACATCCCCCAGTTCAGTTCACACCAGAACTTGCGAACAGACCAAAACTTTGCACGAACGTTAGAACCCCATTGAAGTCTATGGGACTCGAACGTTCAAAATCAAAAGCGCTCATTTTAAAGGCTAATTTGCATGGTATTGTCTTAAAAAGGTTTTGGGGACCCGAGTCCTGCCCCAGGGCACATGTATCAAAGCAAAAGTTTTAAAAACGTCAGTTTTTTTGGGAGCAGTGATTTTAATAGTGATTAAAGTCAAACAATAAAAGTGTAATATTCCTTTAAATTTCGTACCTGGGGGGTGTCTATAGTATGCCTGTAAATGGGCGCATGTTTCCCGTGTTTAGAATAGTCTGACAGCAAAATGACATTTCAAAGGAAAAAAAGTCATTTAAAACTACCAACCGCGCGCCAAATTTTTTTTTAAAATTGGCGTGGGGCTCCCCAAAAATCCATACCAGACCCTTATCCGAGCACGCAACCTGGCATACATCCGAGCCCCCTCCTGAAACATACCAGGCCACATGCCCTCAACATTGGGAGGGTGCTTTGGGGTAGCCCACCAAAGCACCTTGTCCCCATGTTGATGAGGACAAGGGCCTCATCCCCACAACCCTTGGCCGGTGGTTGTGGGGGTCTGTGGGTGGGGGGCGTATCGGAATCTGGAAGCCCCCTTTAACAAGGGGACCCCCAGATCCTACCCCCCCCTGTGTGAAATGGTAAGGGGGTACAAAAGTACCCCTACCATTTCACAAAAAAACTGTCAAAAATGTTAAAAATGACAAGAGACAGTTTTTGACAATTCCTTTATTTAAAGTCTTCTTTTTTCAACAACTTTTTGCCAACTTCCTACCTATATCTCTTATTAATATTGATATGAAAATTCTCACCAAAATTTTGGCTAACCGTTTGAATTCATTCCTCCCCGTTTAATTATAAAAGACCAAGCTGGTTTTGTACCACAGAGACAAGCATAGGATGCCATTAGGAGAATCATACAATTGCAGCACCTTGACCATAGCCGCACCCTATGCTTTTATCGCTGGATGTGAACAAAGCCTTTGACACTCTCTCTTGGCCTTATCTTATGACGGTACTCCACCATTATGGCTTTGGTTCCTCCTTTTTAAGCTGGCTGACGGCACTGTACAAAGCCCCTCAGGCTAAAATTAAATAGTATGGTTTTGAATCCTCTATTTTCCCTATCTGGAGGGGCACTTGACAGGGCTGTCCACTTTTGCCTCTTTTGTTCGTCTTGGCAATGGAACCTTTGGCGGAGGTGATCGTTCACATCCAGATATAAAAGGTCTTGAGGTTGCGGGTTCTGCTCATAATAACTCCTTGTTTGCGGATGACATCTTCCCAGGGCTTTTTTTGAGGGGGAACTTGGTGGAACTGAGTTCCACCACCTCTGGCTCAGACCCTTTCTTCCTGACTCTGACTTCACCCAGAATCTTGTTGCCTAATTTATTCTCCCTTCTGGATGCTTATCCTAATAAGTTTAAGGCGCAGTCCATAAATCTTTCCCCCTCAGAACTGGCTTATCTAAAAGGAAATTTTTAGTTTCAATGGCTCCCCTCATTGCCTTATTTGGGTATATGACTTACCCCCAAGTATGAAGGACTATACCAGGCCATTTTCCCTGTTCTTTTTAGAAAACTTACTGACATGCTCTCCTCCTGGTCTCACCTGCCACAATCCTGATTTGGCAGAATCTGTCACGTACCTTGTGGACGAGCCCGACTTGCAGGGGATGGCCTCTCTTGCGGCTCCGACTCGAGGGCCCTGGTAGGGTGAACAGGAGGCACCGGAGTCAGGAGTGGCACGAGTGCCTGGCAGGATCAACGGCAGGAGGTGGGTCTGGAACTCAGGAAGCTCTGTGCAGTAGAACCTCAGACTGAGCCGGAAGGTAGACTGGAACTTGGATCAGCAGTCTGGTGCAGCGGACTGGGACCGGACAGCAGACTGGAACTGAACAGCACACTGGAACTGGACAGCAGACTGGAACCGGACAGCGGACTGGAACTAAACAGCAGACTGGAACCAGATAGCAGACTGGAACTGGACAGCAGGCTGGAGCCGGATAGCAGACTGGAACTGGAACCAGGATACTGAGACTGGAGAGTCAGACAAGCCAGGTCGGTAGTCAGGCAGACAGTGGATGTGCCAGAGTATCAGGCAGAAGAGTAGTCAGACAAGCCGGGGTCAGATGCAGGCGGATGACAGGGATGGTCGGAGACAAGCCGGGATCAGATGCAGGCAGACAACAAGGATAGTCAGGAACAAGCCGGGTTTAACACAGGAACAGGTTCTGAAGGATCAAAACACATGTAACACTGTAGAGCAGACAGCAAGATCCCAGTGTGACAGTTTGGTTTAATTAGCCCGTCTGGTGCTAATGGGCACAATCACGCAACTGCACGCTCAGGATGCCTGATACTGGCAGGATCTTCCTGACAGAATCTCTGCGGGTTCATATGACCTATCTTCCAAAATGTATTTCTTCTGAGTTTTGCTTGGTACAGATTGCGAATTCACCAACGCAAACTCTTGATATTCATCTGGGGCCTCACTTGACCTCGAATTAATAAATGGACTTTGTACGCTCGGAGGATCAATGGGGGTTTTTGGGTCCCCAATCTTCAAGCATATTACACAGCAGTAAACATAGCCCCATAGAGCCCCATTATCTCATCTTCATGATACGTACCAAATGCCACTATGGGCCACTATTGACTTGGTAGACTCTCATTCTATTCCTATTCCTCTGTACCCTGGCGTCCCCCAATAAATCATCTGAATGGGTTCGGACCATGTTTGACACATTCTTTTCGCCTATGGGACTCCGTTAAATTTTTGGCGGGTCTAATATCCCCCACTTACCATTACTGCATCTTACTCATTGCCCATTATTTCCCCCCAGTTGTGAAAACCCTAAGCAATTCTCGTGGTGGACAGATAATGGGTTCACTGACATTCATTCTCTGTTCACCCCCATGAGAATATTAACATTTGATGCTCTTAGATCTTCCCAGGATATCCCCTTATGGGAACACTACAGTTACCTTTAAATTAGACATTTCCTCCAACAACTTGTAAAGGCCCAACCTACCCCATACACCTTGACCCCCTTTGAAAGCCTCTGCAGGGTGAAACCTCACTCTCCGGGATTAATATGTTTACTTTACTCCTAAATCATTTCTTCCAGGAAACCCCCAGTGAGATCGTATCGTCTCCAATGGGAGAGAGATTTGGGAAAACAATTGGATCCAGAGGACTGGCAGATTATGACAATAGCCCCTACTAAGAGCTCTAGGAACATTTTCATTTTGGAAAATGCCTACCAGGTGTTCTATAGATGGTACTATACGCCAGCTAGACTAGCTCATTTTATTCCATCCTATTCACCTCTTTGCTTCTGGGGTTACTTGCAGGAGGGCACCATGGCACACACCTGGTGGACATGTCCTAGGGTGTGTAGACTATGGGTCAGGGTCTATACCCTTCTTCGTAATACAGTATCTCACAAAAGTGAGTACACCCCTCACATTTTTGTAAATATTTTATTATATCTTTTCATGTGAAAACACTGAACAAATAACACTTTGCTACAATGTAAATTAGTGAGTGTACAGCTTGTAAAACAGTGTAAATTTGCTGTCCACTCAGAATAACTCAACACACAGCCATTAATGTCTAAACCACTGGCAACAAAAGTGAATACACCCCCTAAAATGTCCAAATTGGGTCCAAAGTGTCAATATTTTGTGTGGCCACCATTATTTTCCAGCACTGCCTTAACCCTCTTGCGCATGGAGTTCTCCAGAGCTTCACAGGTTGCCACTGGAGTCCTCTTCCACGCCTTTATGACAACATCACGGAGCTGGTAGATGTTTGAGACCTTGTGCTCCTCCACTTTCCATTTGAGGATGCCCTGCAGATGCTCAATAGGGTTTAAGTCTGGAGACATGCTTGGCCAATCCATCATCTTTACCCTCAGCTTCTTTAGCAAGGCAGTGATCATCTTGGAGGTGTATTTGGGGTCCTTATCATGTTGGAATACTGCCCTGCGGCCCAGTCTCTGAAGGGAGGGGATCACGCTGTGGTTCAGTATGTCACAGTACATGTTGGCATTCATGGTTCCCTCAATGAACTGTAGCTCCCCAGTGCCAGCCAAACTCATTCAGCCCAGACCATGACACTCCCACCACCATGCTTGACTGTAGGCAAAAACAAAAGAAAAAACTGCGCTATAAAGTGAAAATGCAAAGAAATCAATAATGCAATAAAATCAATATATGTAAAAAAAAAAACACACATATGCATCCAATGACATCTAATCATTGGTACAAAGATTATAAAAAAATTAATAAAGTCCATAGGTGTGAAGAGGTCAAGAAAAATCCCCTGATAGTTCTCCGTGAATAACAAGAAAGAAAGTGGAAATCAGGCACACCCAGCACAGTGGGGCGGGGGGCTTATCGGAATCTGGAAAGCCCCCTTTAACAAGGGGACCCCCAGATCCCGGGCCCCCCCTGTGTGAAACAGTAATGGGGTACAAATGTACCCCTACCATTTCACAAAAAAAGTGTCAAAAATGTTAAAAAAGACAAGAGGCGGTTTTTGACAATTCCTTTATTGTCTTTTTCTTTCCCCGCTTCTTCTTCCATCCTCTTCTGGTCTTCATTCGGTTTTCTTCCTCCATCTTGTTCTTCCCCCGCGTCTTCCTCTTCTTCCTCCGATCCTCTGCTTCTACCTTCGGTCTTCTTGCCCGCATCTTCCTCCAGCTTCTTGTTCCCCACTTCGTTCTGCGGACGATCCGCATCCATGGGAGGTTCCCGCTGTGTGACACTTCTGTTCTTCTGACAGTTCTTATATAACTGAGGGCGGGGCCACCCGGTGACCCCACCCCCTCTGACGCATGGGAAGCCGGAAGAAGATGCGGATGAGAAGACCGAAGGAAGAAGCAGAGGATCGGAGGAAGAAGAGGAAGAAGGGGGGGAAGAACAAGATGGAGGAAGAAAACCGAATGAAGCCCAGAAGATGGAAGAAGAAGCGGGGAAAGAAGAAGACATTAATAAGGGAATTGTCAAAAACTGTCTCTTGTCTTTTTGAACATTTTTTACATTTTTTTTGTGACATGGTAAGGGTACACTTGTACCCCATTACCATTTCACACAGGGGGGGGTGGGATCTGGGGGTCCCCTTGTTAAAGCCTCCCACCAGCATACCCCCACAAAAACCGGGCAAGGGTTGTGGGGATGAGGCCCTTGTCCGCATCAACATGGGGACATCCTCCCCATGTTGAGGGCATGTGGCCTGGTACGGTTCAGGAGGGGGGTGCTCTCTCATCCCCCCTCTTTTCCTGCGGCCTGCCAGGTTGCGTGCTCGGATAAGGGTCTGGTATGGATTTTTAGGGGGACCCTCACACCATTTTTTTTATTTTGGCACGGGGTTCCCCTTAAAACCCATAGGATTTTGAGGGGGACTCCCACGCCATTTTTTTTAAATTTTGGCGCGGGGTTCCCCTTAATATCCATACCAGACCTGAAGGGCCTGGTATGAAATTTGAGGGGACCCCCACGCATTTTTGTTTTTAAATTTTGGTTTAGGGTTCCCCTTAATATTCATACCAGACCCAAAGGACCTGGTAATGCACTGTGGGGAATCTCAGGCTGTTTTTTTCAATTACTTTTATGAGTATTGCAGAGACCCGACAATTCATTATAATAGCCGGCGCTACCGCTAGTACTTTTAAATGACTTTTTTTTCCTTTAGAAATGTCATTTTGTGCAGGGACTGTTGTAAACACGGGAAACATGCGCCACTTTACAGGCATACTATAGACACCCCCCAGGTACGAAATTTAAAGGAATATTTCACTTTTATTGTTTCACTTTAAGCATTATTAAAATCACTGCTCCCGAAAAAACTGACGTTTTTAAAACTTTTTTTTGCATTGATACATGTCCCCTGGGGCAGAACCCAGGTCCCCAAACACTTTTTTATGACAATAACTTGCATATTAACCCTTAAAATTAGCACTTTTGATTTTTCACGTTCGTGTCCCATAGACTTTAACAATGTTTGCGCGTTCTAACAAATTTTTTGCCCGTTCGCATGTTCTGCTGTGAACTGAACCGGGGGTGTTCGGCTCATCCCTACTCTAGATGTAAAGAGTACCTCCTTGTCCTCAGTGTTGGCCGTAAAGTGAATAACTCAACACCAAGTTCACTATATAGACCCCTTATATATTTATACATGTTGATCATATCCCCCCGTAATCTCCTCTTCTCAAGAGTGAACAAATTTAGTTCCTCTAATCTTTCCTCATAGCTGAGTTCCTCCATACCTCTTTTCAGTTTGGTTGCCCTTCCCTGCACTCTCTCCAGTTCCCCGATATCCTTTTTGAGAACTGGTGCCCAAAACTGAACTGCATATTCCAGATGAAGTCTTACTAATGATTTGTACAGGGGCAAAATGATATCTCTCTCGAGTCTATACCTCTCTTAATACAAAAAAGGACTTTGCTTTGGAAACTGCAGCTTGGCATTGTATACTATTATCGAGCTTATAATCTACCAAAACTAGGGATGAGCTGAACACCCCCCGGTTCGGTTCGCATCCAGAACATGCGAACGGGCCGAAAGTTCGCGCGAACTTTCGAACACCGTTAAAGCCTATGGGACTCGAACGTGAGAAATCAAAAGTGCGAATTTTAAAGGCTAATATGCAAGTTATTGTCCTAAAAAGGGTTTGGGGACCCAGGTCCTGCCCCAGGGGACATGTATCAATGCAAAAAAAAGTTTTAAAAACTGACATTTTTCGGGAGCAGTGATTTTAATTATGCTTAAAGTGAAAAAATAAAAGTGAAATATTCCTTTACATATCGTACCTGGGGAGAGTCTATAGTATGCCTGTAAAGTGGCGCATGTTTCCCATGTTTAGAACAGTTCCTGCACAAAATTACATTTCTAAAGGAATAAAAGTCATGTAAAACTGCTTGCGGCTGTAATGTAATATCGGGTCCCGGCAATATGGATGAAAATTATTGAGAAAAACGGCATGGGTAACCCCCCCACCCATTACCAGGGCCTTTGGGTATGGATATTGTATGGATATTAAGGGTTACCCCGCACCCAAATTAAAAAAAGAAAAGGCGTGGGGCCCCCAGGCCCTATATACTCTGAACAGCAGTATACAGGTGGTCCCAAGAAAGACAGGGACTGTAGGTTTGTTCTTAAGTTGAATCTGTTTGTAGTTTGGAACAGGTACATTTTGTAAGTGTAGCTTGAGCCAAAAAATCTATTTTTAAGCTTTTTGGAAAACATAGGGAAGGGTTATCACCCCTGTAACATTTGTTTTGCTGTCTGTGCCCCTGTTCAGAAGATTTCACCTCACTTTCTCTCCCAATGACAATTGGATTTTGAAAATTTGGGGTTTTTAGGGAAACAAGGATTGGTGATAAAGCATCAGTGAGGGAGACACCTTTTTCCCATAATAACACTTACAGGAGAGAATTTCCCTTCCTAGGGGTAGATTTCCTCTCACTTCCTGTTGTCTCCCTCCGTTTGTAAGTAGGAGTCGTTTGTAAGTCGGATGTTTGAAAGTAGGGGCCTGCCCTATATACTGCAGAAATTTGGGCTTTAGGTGTTGGTGTTGCCACAACACTGTAAGCCCTCACAGTTACTCTTGGTGGGCGCAGGAACGGGCCCTGCTGTGCAATATTAGATCAAAAATTGTAGTTACACGCCCCTGTATAACAGGGGCAGAAAAATTGGGCCTTAGGTACTGGTGCTGGTGCCACAACACTGCAACCCCTCACAGATACTCTGGTTGAGCGCAGGAACAAACCCTGCTGCAAAATATTACAGCAAAAATTGTAATTACACGCCCCTGTTGAACAGGGGCAGAAAAATTGGGCCTTAGGCACTGGTGCTGGTGCCACAACACTGTAATCCCTCACAGATACTCTAGTTGAGAGCAGGAACAAGCCCTTCTGCAAAATATTACAGCAAAAATTGTAATTACACGCCCCTGTTGAACAGGGGCAGAAAAATTGGGCCTTAGGCACTGGTGCTGGTGCCACAACACTGCAACCCCTCACAGATACTCTAGTTGAGCGCAGGAACAAGCCCTGCTGCAAAATATTACACCAAAAATTGTGATTGCATGCCCCTGTTGAACAGGGGCAGAAAAATTGGGCCTTAGGCACTGGTGCTGGTGCCACAACACTGCAACCCCTCACAGTTACTCTAGTTGAGTGCAGGAACAAGCCCTGCTGCACTGAATGTGCGTTCCGAAAGAATGCTGGATGCAGGATAGGCCAGTAGCTCAATTGCATACCGTGCAAGCTCTGGCCAGTGATCCATCCTCAAGACCCAGTAACACAGAGGATTTTCGGTTGGAAAGATCTCCAAGTCTGATCTTGCCCCTAGGTATTCCTGCACCATGTAAATCAGACGCTGGCGATGGTTGCTGGAACCGATCAGACCTTGGGGCTGCGGACTAAAAAATTGTCTGAACGCATATGTCAGATGGCCACCTTCTCCACCGCTCCTTCTTTGACTGACCGAAGCCTCAGCAACACGTTGTCTAGGACCAGGAATTTGTAACCTCCCAGGCTCTGGAAATGCGTTGCACAAACCTTTCTGCAAGGCCTCCCAAAGATGTTTCATCCTCTGCTCCCTCTGCGATGGCTGGATAAGTTCCGCAACCTTACCCTTGTACGGTGGATCAAGGAGGGTTGCCAGCCAGTAATGATCCCTCTCCTTGATACCACAAATCTGAGGGTTCTTTCGCAGGCTTTGCAGGATCAGGGAGGCCATGCTGCGTAGGTTTGCTGAGGCATTCAGTCCGGAGTCCTCTGGGTCACTAAGGACAACATGATTCGCAGCCACCTCCTCCCAGCCACGTACAAGTCCATGGGTTTCTGGGGACTCTAAACGATCCCTTGAGGACTGCTGCTGATGCTGAGTGCTAGGCTCCACCTCCATGCTGACACAATCCTCTTCCTGTGTGATCGGCAGGCCCGCAGGAACACTGTCTAGATAAAGGGGGCTTTGAGAGTTAAGGAAGTCCTCCTCTTCCTCCCTCTGTTCTGCCTCAAGTGCCCTGTCCATTATTCCATGCAGCGTGTGCTCCAACAGGTAGACAGGAACAGTATCACTTATGCATGCACTGTCACTGCTCACCAGCCTCGTGGCCTCCTCAAATGGTGACAGGACAGTGCATGCATTCTTGATCATGAGCCACTGGCGTGGCGAAAAAAAGCCAAGCTCCCCCGACCCTGTCCTGGTGCCATAGTCGCACAGGTACTCATTGATGGCCCTCTGCTGCGTGTGCAGCCACTGCAGCATGGCAAACGTTGAGTTCCAACTGGTGGGCATGTCACAGATTAGGCGGCTCTTGGGCAGGTTTTATTCTTTTTGGAGGTCAGCCAGCCGAGCACTGTCATTATAGACTTTCCTGGCCTGCCTCAGGAGATCCCGTAAGCCTGGGTACCTTCACAAGAACCGCTGCACCACCAAATTAAGAACATGAGCCAAACAGGGCACATGGATCAAGTGTCCCTGTCGGAGGGCGGAGAGGAGGTTGGTGCCAATGTCGCAAACCACTATTCCTGGCTGAAGCTGGAGTGGCGTCAACCACCTCTGAGCCTGCCCCTGCAGAGCTGACAGAATCTCTGCCCCAGTGTGGCTCCTGTCCCCTAAGCACAACAGCTCAAGCACCGCATGGCATCTTTTGGCCTGAGTGCTTGCGTAGCCCCTTGAATGCCTACGAAGCACGGCTGGTTCCGAGGACAAATCTATAGAGGAAGAGGCCATAGAGGAAGAAGAAGAGGAGGGGGTGGAGGAGAGAGGTGTGTCAGAATCACCACTAGTAGCATTTTGGAGGCGTGGTGGTGAAACAAGCTCCAGCAATACTGCACCCTGTCCTGCATCCTTCCCAGCTGTCAGCAGAGTCACCCAGTACGCCGTTAAAGATATGTAACGTCCTTGTCCATGCCTGCTGGACCATGAGTCAGTGGTAATATGCACCTTACCGCTGACCGCCCTGTCCAGCGAGGCCAAGACATTGCCTTCCACATGCCGGTAGAGAGCCAGAATCGCCTTCCGTGAAAAAAAGTGGCGTTTGGGAACCTGCCACTGAGGTACCGCACATTCCAAAAATTCATGAAAGGGGGCAGAGTCTACCAGCTGAAAAGGCAGCAGTTGGAGTGCTAGCAATTTAGCCAAGCTAGCATTCAGCCGCTGGGCATGTGGATGGCTGGGACCGAATTTCTTTCGCCAGTTTAGCAACTGGGGTAGGGAAATTTGCCTGCTACAATCGGACGTTGGTGTAGCAATAGCAGATTGCCCGCAAGTACTTGGCACACCTAATTCTACACCTTCATTCCTCTCAGTGCAGGTTTCTGAGAGAACTGAAGGTTTAGTGGGGTTGGAGATCCCAGCTGATGAGGAGCAAGGAGAGGTCCGCCTTGTTCTTTGGTGTGGGTCTTTTAAGTACGCTTGCCAATGGTCTGCATGGGAGTTCGACATATGTCTGGTCAAGCATGTGGTGCCCAAGCGGCTGCTGTTTTGGCCACGCTTGATACGCTTCAGGCATGTGTTGCAAACAGCAATGGTGCCATCTGCTGCACACGTCTCAAAAAAGGCCCACACCAAAGACTGTTTGGAAAAACACGTGGAGTCAGCAGCACCCTGCACATGCGGAGCTTTGCGGTGTGATGCAGTTGGTTGGCTGCCCTTAAGCTGGCCCCTGGAGGGCATCCTGCCTCATTGGAGATGCGCCTCCTCCTCCTCTCTCCTATCAGGCACCCACGTAGAGTCAGTGACCTCATCATCCCCTCCCTCCTCGTCACTGGCACAAACCTGGCAGTATGCTGCAGCTGGGGGAACATGACTGCCAGTTTGTTGTCCTTCTTGGGCACCCCTTTTCTCTTGGCTCACGTTACTGCCTTCCTCAAGCTGGGTACTATCATCGGAGCCTTCAAAACGCTGCACATCCTCCTGCAGCATGTACCCAACACTGTGGTCGAACAGTTTGGGGGACTCCTCCGTGCATGATGGTGGGGCTAGGGAAGGAGTAACTGATGACCTGAGGCGATGGAATAGGCTGCTTTGGCAGCTGCATTGGCAGCCAAAGTAGTCTGAGCCTGGGTGACAGAGGATGAGGACAGCTTGGTCATCCAGTCTACCAACTCTTCTGCATGTTGTGGCTAAACACGGCAAGCTGCCGAAAAAAAAAGATAAGCGTGCCCCACGGCCACGTGCTGAGGATGCACCGTGTCCACGACCAGCACTGTTGGCTGTAGACACAGAGCCTGCTTGCCCTCTTTTAGTGGCTTGTGAGCATCTGCCTCTCCTTGTTGGCCTTCCAGACATACTGTATTTGATGTATTTGTAATGTATTTGAATAGGTACACCAGGAATGGCCTGCAGTGAGATGTAGCTGCACAAAGCTGAGATGTATATATATATACTGAATATACTGCAGCTAACTGAATCAACTGCCTGCCTGTAGTATGTTAGGAACAGAACAACAGAAACAGTCTGCAGTGAGATCTAGCTGCACAGGATACAGTACTGAATATACTGCAGCTAACTGAATCAACTGCCTGCCTGTAGTATATTAGGAAGAGAACAACAGGAACGGTCTGCAGTGAGATCTAGCTAAACTGGATACAGTATACTGAATATGCTGCAGCTAACTGAATAAACTGCCTGCCTGTAGTATATTAGAAACAGTACACCAGGAACGCTCTGCAGTGAGATCTAGCTAAACTGTATACAATATATCTATATATCTATATCTATATATCTATATATCTATATAGATATATAGATATAGATATATAGATATAGATATATCTCTATATCTATATCTATATAGATATAGAGATATATCTATATCTATATAGATATATCTATATATATATGCATACAAAGCCTGGAATGTATATATATATACTAAATATACTGGAGCTAACTGAATCAACTGCCTGCTCAATCTAGCTAACTGAACCTCCTGACTGCTCAATCTATCTAAATGAAATTAAATGACACTCTCATTATATAGTGGCATTATATAGTGTGGGGGCGTGTACTTAATCCCCTGAGCCATAATTGGCCAAAGGCACCTTGCCTTTGGTCAATTATGGCTCTCTTCACTGACAACGCTGTGATTGGCCAAAGCATGCGGGTCATAGTGCATGCTTGGCCAATCATCAGCCAGCAATGCACTGCGATGACGCAGTGCATTATGGACCATGACGCGCTGCTCGAATTTGGCACGAACGGACCATAATGTTCGATCTTCGTCGAACGATCAAATAGCCGATGTTCGCGTCAAACTCATGTTCGACTCGAACTCGAAGCTCATCCCTAACCAAAACCCCCAGATCCTTCTCCACTAAGGATCACCCCAGTTGTACTCCCCCTAGTATGTATGATGCATGCATATTCTTAGCCCCCAAGTGCATAACTTTACATTTATCAACATTTAACCTCAACTGCCACATAGTCGCCCAATTAGATAATGCATTGAGATCGGCTTGTAAATTGGAGACATCCTGTAAGGATGTTATTCCAATGCATAGTTTAGTGTCATCTGCAAAGACAGAAATGTTACTTTTAATCCCAGACCCAATATCATTTAAAAAGATATGGTCGACCATGGTGAGGCCTGTTCTGAGTGGAAACTGTCTTGTTAAACAGTTGTATGGTTTTGGCCACATGCTGTAGCTTAGTTTCAGGGTCTTGGCAATCTTTTTATAGCCTAGCCCATATTAATGTAGAGCAACAATTCTTTTTTTCTGATCCTCAGAGAGTTCTTTGCCATGAGGTGCCATGTTGAACTTCCAGTGACCAGTATGCAAAAGTGAGTGCGATAACACCAAATTTAACACACCTGCTCCCTAATAACCGCTTGCCGACCGGCTCACGCCGATATACATTGGCAGAAGGGCACGTACAGGCATACTAACGTACCCGTACGTTGCCCTTTAACAAGCGGTTTGCGGGCGCGCGAGCTATGTGAGTGTGATCGTGGGTCCCGCGGACTCGATGTCTGCGGGGATACCTGCGATCGTCTCACGGAGAGGAAGAATGGGGAAATGCTTATGTAAACAAGCATTTCCCCCTTCTGCCTAGTGACAGGACACTGATCACAGCTCCCTGTGATCGGGAGTGGTGATCGGTGTTGTGTCACACATAGCCAAGCCCCCCCACAACTAGAATCACTCCCTAGGACACACTTAACCCCTTCAATGCATTTTTAATCACACTGATCGCTGTATAAATGTGAATGGTCCCAAAATAGCGCCAAAAGTGACCGATGTGTCCGCCATAATGTCACAGTCATGATAAAAATCGATGATCGCCGCCATTACTAGTAAAAAAAAAAAATATTAATAAAAATGCCATAAAACTATCCCCTATTTTGTAGACACTATAACTTTTACGCAAACCAATCAATAAACGCTTATTGCGATTTTTTTTTACCAAAAATATGTAGAAGATACGTATCAGCCTAAACAGAGGAAAAAACATGTTTTTTTATATATTTTTTGGGGATATTTATTATAGCATAAAGTAAAAAATAATGTGTTTTTTTCAAAATTGTTGCTATTTTTTTGTTTATAGCGCAAAAAATAAAAACCGCAGAGGTGATCAATTACCACCAAAAGAAAGCTTTATTTGTGGGGAAAAAGGATGTCAATTTTGTTTGGGAGCCATGTCACACGAATGCGCAATTGTCAGTTAAAGCAACGCAGTGCCGAATCGCAAAATGTGCTCTGGTCTTTTGCCAGCCAAATGGTCCGGGGCTTAAGTGGTTAAGGATGAGCTCTGGCATGTTCGCACAGCCCACGTGCAGAGCCCCCCAGGAAGTCGGCACTGCGCTGCGCTAATCACAGCCAGTGAGACATTGTCCCGATGCGTGGCTGAAGAGATCAGGAAATGTCTCACTGCCTGTGATTAGCGCAGCGCAGTGCCGACCTCCTAGTGGGCTCTGCACGTGGGGTGTGTGAACACGCTGGAGCTCATTCTTACTCCCCATTCACACCTGAGACCTTGTAACACTAATAGGGCGTACACACGGTTGGACTTTGTTTGGACATTCCGACAACAAAATCCTAGGATTTTTTCCGACGGATGTTGGCTCAAACTTGTTTTGCCTACACACGGTCGCACAAAGTTGTCGGAATTTCCGATCGCCAACCACGCGGTCACGTACACCACGTACGACGAGACTAGAAAAGGCCGGTTCAGAACCAAGCGCGGCACCCTTTGGGCTCCTTTTGCTAATCTTGTGTTAGTAAAAGTTTGGTGAGAGACGATTCGCGCTTTTTCAGACTCGTGGCTTTCAGATCGTTTTCTGCCGTTCAGTTTGTGCTTGTGGGTTTGTGTCTGCTCTTCAGTGTGTGCAATCAGTTCGTATCAGAGTTTTCTGTGTGATCTTGCCTGCTCGTTGCTATTTTTCAGGTCGCTCTTCACAGGCCTTGCTGTTCTTCAGTGCGTTCTGTTACTTCGTTCTGAGCAGCCGATCGTTTTCTAGCCATGTTTCGTATGCGTACTCCTCGTAGAGTTCGTGCTGTGCGGGGGCTTGGTGTTGGGGTCCTGACCTTGACACAAGTCCAGTCCATGAACAGGGTGGGGAGGAGTTCATGGACCAAGAAGTTGCTTCAGCATGACCAGTTCTGTCATATGCCTTTGCTCCGTGAGATCCGTGAGAATAATCCTGATGATTTCAGGAACTTTCTCAGGATGATGGACCCCGTATTTCACCGTTTGTTGGCTTCGCTGACCCCCTATATCAGCAGGCAGGATACCTGCATGAGGCAAGCCATCACTCCGGAGCAGAGGTTGGTCGCTACCTTGCGGTATTTGGCCACAGGGAGAAGTCTGCAGGACTTGAAGTTCTCGACAGGCATCTCCCCCCAGGCTCTGGGGATCATTATCCCAGAGACCTGTTCTGCCATCATACAGGTCCTGCAGAAGGAGTATATGAAGGTAAGATTTTTATCCTTTTATATCACATTTTATTGTCTTTAATGTTTGATAATATATTGTATTTCTTTCCTCGTTCCCTAATTACCATGCTTGTAATATGCTGTGAATGTCTCCTTTGTCCTCATGCATGCTGGATTTTTATGTAATTATTATTTTAGGTCCTTCATACATATTTGCCCTTCAATAACATCCCCAGCATGGTGTCTCCTGGCCCTATATTCACCTCATGTAGTCACTTAACAATGTATTTTATCAGCTCCATAGTAGTGCTTTACCCCAAACACCCCCTAAAATGTTTGGTAATGTTATTTTTGATTTAAATTCAGGCAGAGTGCCAGAGGCTTTTTTTTGTGGTGTCCCCAAATAATTTTTAGTAACCCTCCCTCTCCCAATTGCTAAGTCAGCTGATCCCAATTCTCTATGTATCCTCAATCATCTATCTGCTGACTTTGCCAAACCCATACAAACTATACCCATCTCTTTAGTGCTCAGATTTATGGATGAATTACCCAAAGCATGTAGTGCAAGGGCCTGTCTGTATACTTTACAATGGTACTGTTTAACGTTTTTGTATCCTATTATTATCTTGATAGGTAATAGCAGAATGTCCAAATGTCCTCAAATGTGTACAATGTGTATTTATATCTTTGTATTATGACACTTCTTACCTGTCCAGTGGGCTGCCAATAGTGTAACTAAGGAGGGACTGTTCCAAGTAATACCCATTATTTAGGCATTCATCTCTCAATGAAGTGAAGAGGGTTACCTGTCCAAGATTTCCACACACCCCATAATGTTAGAAATGGCCCATGAGAGGGGGGGAAGGGGGAATATGATAGGTGTGCCTTATACTTTGGCCTTGTTAAATTCCCCTTAATAAATGCTATCTGGAGGTTGCCCCATAATGTTTGTGTCTAATCTGCTTGCCATGTTTCAGAGTAAAAATAGTAATGTTTATTGTTTTTTCCTCAACAGTTTCCTTCCACGCCACAGGAATGGCAGACTGTGGCCTCCCACTTTGCCCAGCGGTGGGACTTTCCTAACTGCGGAGGGGCAATTGATGGGAAACACGTCCACATCGTCCCACCACCCAACTCGGGGTCGTACTATTATAATTACAAGGGGTTTAATAGTATAGTGATGTTGGCGGTGGTGTCGGCTAATTACGACTTATTGTATGTGGACGTGGGGAAGAATGGCCGGATGTCTGATGGTGGAGTTATCGCCCAGACGGAGTTCTACAGGCGTCTCCAGAATGGCAGCTTGGACTTGCCAGCTCCAGAGGACAATGTTGAAGGACTCCCATTTGTGTTCGTTGCTAATAAAGCATTTGCACTGGGGGACCACCTGATGCGGCCATTCCCGATGAGGACCCTCACCCCGGAACAGAGGGTTTTTAATTACCGGCTGGCCAGAGCCCGAAGAGTGGTGTAGAACACATTTGGAATCCTGGCCAGCCGGTTCCGCTTATTTCTGACACCTATCCATATGGCGGAGTATAAACTGAACCATATAATACTTGCGTGCTGTGTTCTCCATAACTTTTTACGGAAACATTCGGCCAACTATGCTGGCTCAGTTGGGCCTGAGGCCGGAATCCTACATCAAACCACACTGACGGCGCTTGAAAGTGGCCATCCTGATTTGCCCTCCCTGAGTGGCCGTGATGTCCGGTTACGCTACCTGGAGTTCTTTGCGGGTAGGGGGGCTATCAATATGCCAGACAATATGTGAAGCCTTTTTAAAATTAAAAAAAAAAAGAAAATCTTTGTGGACATTTACTGCTTGTGTTTGTTTTAGCTGACCCTGACAGAAATGTTTTGAGTGCAGAAAATGTCGTGATTGTGTAACCTTATACAAAGCACTGTTGGCTGTTATTTCCTAAATGCAAAAACACATTTCACTACAAGTGCACTTGCAACTGCACTGAAACTGCACTTGTAGTACAAAGAGGATTTGCCCTTAGGAAATAACCCCCACTTTTGCATAAAACAGCTATTACATCACCCCAGAAGTGTTGTAGCGTTGAGACAATAATCCACACATTCTTGAGTAAGCCACTTTTTTATACCTGCACAATCACATGTGCATTTACCAAAGGCTTTTAAAACAGACAAACATGTTTGTTGTATAACAATTTTTGCAGTAGCATTAGCAAAATTCGAAATGTCCATTTCAGATAAAACAGGCCTGTGTAAAACCAACAAGAAAGCCAAAAAACTTGATCTTACAAAGTTCACATTAGGTAAAACCTGAAGGCTATATCAGACATCAGTATTTAGGAACTGGGTTTGATATAGCGTTCAGATGGGGGAAATCACCCCTGGAAAAGCCAAATTTGGAAGATGCACACAAATTTCCCAATGTCAACATGTGCTATCTGCCATCAGGGGGGGATCAAGGGACGTGTTTTGGGGGAGCAAGCCCTTCCTCTATGCGACTTTATAATTGAGGAAGGGGTTGCACCCCCAAAACGCGTCCATTGATCTCCCGTGATGGCAGATAGCACATGTTGGCACACTGTGTGCATCCTCCAAATTTGGCTTTTCAAAACATTGCAAAAAAATTTAAAAGATTGAACCACAATACAAAAAGTGATTTTGTGGGGTTTTAAATTCGACCCAAAACATCAATGATGTTATTTTTTTTAATAACATCATGGATTTTTTGCTGGATGTTTTGCAGTTCGGCATTACACCCCATGATCTCCCCGATCAGGATCTGGGCACTTTCTGAAGTAAAGCGTTCTCTATCCCTCACATCACGATCACCTAAAAAGAGATAAAGAAAAAAAAAACAGGACTCAAAAATATGCCACCATCCATCTCTTTTACCTGAGCCTGTGGTCGCAGACACCTGTTGTGGTGCCAATCTCCACCACATCTTCTTCCTCCTCCTGCTCAGCTTGGGTTTGGGGTATTTCACCTTCTTCCAGAGGTGGGGGGTCTCTGGTCTCCTCAGATCAGGGGTGTCCTCTGAGTCTTTTCTCCCCTATGTAAAACAAAAATGGTATAATTAGCACACAGATATTTGATGGCAGAACTAGAAATAGGAAACATTGCTTGGAAGTGGGGTACAATTGTCTATTTTAGCCGAGTTCCAAGATGTATTTTTTTTATTGCCCTTTGTCAAGCTGCAATACTTTACCGGTTTAGTACAAGCTTCACAGATGTAGCCCCCCCTATAGTATACACTGGAGCACCTGTGTGGCCCCCTAATAAAAATGGTGTTCTTGTGTCCCACACTAGTGCTCCAGTGTCCAGATGTGAAAACAGCTGCTCAGTGTCCTCTCCTTACACACAATCTAGTTTGCATTTCATTCTAGTAACAAACCCATCTACACAAACAAATATTTGGCATCCAAGTAGGCCCAAAAAAAATGTGGGAAAATGCATATGGCCTAAACAATGGTGTTCTAGAGGCCGAAAGAAAAATGTTTGATACAAACGAATAATGGGCCCATGAACATTAAAGTTGCCCTTTTCAACGTTACAATTAATAAAAGCATATGGATCAGCATGAACGTAATAAAGACAGAAAGAATAGGAACACAGCACAACTACTTACTTTTTTGTAGCACTCTCCGGATCTTTCGGTACTGCTCTGGCTCTCTCAACTTCAGGTCTGACCACCGCTTCCTGAGCTGATCTTTCGATCTTCGTACCCCGAAATTCCTGTGAAGGATTTTGACCACTTTCGCCATGATCTTTGCCTTTCTGATGTTGGGGTTGGGGTAAGGCCCATACTTTCCGTCATAGTCGGCCTTCTTCATGATGTCGACTATCTCCAACATCTCCCCAAAGGACATATTTGGGGCCTTAAAACGTCTCCTTCTGGATCGGGACGTGTCCGGATCCGGGCTTTCCTCCTCCTCGTTGCTAGAATTAGCATGCACCTGCTGTAACTCCGCCATGTGCTCTTCACCCACTGCGCCGAACGAGCGGGGAATAGACTAGAAAGAACGTCAGGGGTGGGTGGAGTTACACGCATGCGCAGTGTGTATAAAGCATATTACGTACGATCTGTGAGCAGTGGAAGGAGCATTGAACGCGCCGATCGTAAGAACGAAGGTAAGAGACAAACTTGTGCCTATACTGCTTCTAGATTGAGGCCTATATTGTAACAAGATTAGGAGAGTTTTGTCTGACATTAGGCTTTGTCTTGTGTTGTGTCTTGCAGTGAACATGGATATGCTACTCAAAGATAATGACTTCATGTCAGTATTCCTAGAGATGCTAAGGGAGCTGCCCTGTCTGTGGGAGATTAAACACCCCCATTTCAAGAACCAAGCAAAGAGGAAGGCAGCACTGGAGCAATTGTGTGAAATTGTGAAGCAGGTGATCCCCACGGCAGACATCACCTATTTAAAGATATTAATTGGTTGCCTGAGGAGCACATATCTGAGGGAGCGCAAGAAGGTCCTGGATTCACAGAGATCCGGAGCAGCAGATGACATCTATGTCCCCAGGATGTTGTACTACGACAGGCTGCATTTTCTGGCAGGCCAGACTGAACCCAGGCCATCCCTCTCCAGTCTTCCTTCCACGCTTCCTTCCCCCCCGGCTGAGGCTTCTGATGCCCAACCTGGGCCTTCCAGGCCACATGTGGAGGAGCCCAGATTGAGCCAGGTATAGCATTCCTCTAATTATTTCTGCTTGTCCAATCAATGATGTTAACTAGATGTTAGTTGGGAGTACTAATTTAGGATTGGGATTGATGAAGCAAAACATTACAACCATGTCTCTTTTTCATACACAGGGAAGTCCCAGCCAGGAGGTGGCCGGGCCGAGCCGACTGGCTGATCTGCAGGTCCCTCCACTCCCCCTGGAAAGAGAAAGTGGCAGTAGGAGGAGTGCCCTAGAGGAGGCTGCTATAGGATTCTTTTGGAGGGCTACAGAGGTCCTGGGAGCACCACACACCATGGAGGAGAACATTGCTGCCTTCATTGCATATAAAATGCATAGGATGGAGGAGGGCCAACAAGTCATGTGTGAGGCCCTCATATTGGAGGCTCTTGAGAAAGGTATGAGGGGCCAAATGACACCTCAGACACACCTTTGGGATGGTCCTCCTCCTCCTCCTGCAGGTCCTCCTCCTCCTCCCTCTCCTCCAGGTCCCCCCAGTCCTCCTCCAGGTCCTCCCAGTCCTCCTCCAGGTCCTACTCCTCCTCCTGCCACATCTCCAACTGCACAGCCACAGCCCAGAAGGAAGCGTGGAAGGAAGACCAGACAGTGATTGCCCTGGGTTCAGTCTGGTCGGCCAAAAGATGCAGCCTCTTGTGGTTCCACAGCCTGGGGACACAGATGTCATCTGCTGCTATCCAGATCTCTGCGAATTCTGGACCAGACTGCCCTCCCTTACATATGGACTCCTCAGGCCACCAATTTTGATGTTGAAGAATTGATGTCTGCCGTGGGGGTCCCAGGCTTCGTTAATTTCTCATGTTGATCCAATGTTGCCTCCCTCTTTGTTTAGTTCTGATCCCTTAATAAAGGAATTTTTGTTTTGAATTATACTCTCCTATGTGTTTTACTTCAAAAAGGACAGTTTGTTTGTGAGGATTCAGGTACATTTCAAATATACAATGTGAAATGAACAAGGGACACCAACAACAAACAATCTCCTGGAGATTAAATAATAAAAGATATCAATGGTGTTGGGGTAACTTGACACACAAAACACACCCAAAAATATTCTGGAGTAAAAATAAAAATAACATTGAACAAAGATCAGCCTTGGAAAAAATCCAAACATTAAAGAAAAAAAAAGGCTGAAAATCCAAAAAAAAAAAAAAAAAAAAAATATGAAACTGTCAGATGTGACAACTAATAACAATATATTCAGGGAATCCCACTAAAAAATACAAATAAAACTTTGTGAGAAGTGTGTGTGAATATGAGCAGCAAAACTACTTAATTCTTGTCACATTATAAAGAAGAAGAGAGTGCGCTGTATTAAACCATTTTTAACATTGCAGCGTGACGAAAGTGCTGTATCCATTGCGAACGCTAAGTTTACCAGAACGAGCTGTCCCGTCTCGGAATTTCTTCTGAGCATGCGTGGCACTTTGTGCGTCAGAACAGGCCACACACGGTCGGAATTGACGCGATCGGATTTTGTTGTCGGAAAATTTTATCTCCTGCTGTCCAAATTTGTGTGTCGGAAAATCCGATGGAAAATGTCCGATGGAGCCCACACACGGTCGGAATTTCTGACAACACGCTCCGATCGGACATTTTCCATCGGAAAATCCGACCGTGTGTACGGGGCATAACAAGTCACATGATACCGGGGAGGGAAAATGGCTAATTGGGCCCAATTTGGACATTTTCGCTTAGGGGTGTACTCACTTTTGTTGCCAGGGGTTTTGACAATAATGGCTGTGTTTTGAGTTATTTTGAAGCAACAGCACATTTACATTGTTATACAAGCTGTACACTCACTTTAAATTGTAGCAAAGTGTCATTTCTTCAGTGTTGTCACATGAAAAGATATAATAAAATATTTATAAAAAAGTGAGGGGTGTACTCACTTTTGTGAGATACTGTATGTTCCATTCAAATCTTAAAAGAGACCCCTATGAGGCCCTTCTGTGTAAACCTATCCTTGAACTCCTTCATCCAGAACGTCTAGTGGCTCTGCACCTTTTTAATGCAACTAAGTTGACCATTGCGAGGGCATGGAAAACCCCTGGGCTCAGTTTTGAAGCAGTTAAAAACAGCATGAATGACAACTGGCGACCCTTGCCAATAACACAATACATTTCTTAGGGTTTGGCAACCATGGATTACATGCAACCAACCCTCCAGGTTCAATAATCTACTTCTTTCAATCTGAGGGTCTCCCGAAGCACCCCCCTGATGGACTCCTCCCCCTTTTTCTCTCCCCCTCCCCTTTTCCCTCTTCTTTCCCTCTTGCTTTCCACTTCCTGTTTAAGTACTTCCTTTCCTTTTCTGTATAATTCTCTCTCTGACACTCCTGGTTCCTAGGAGTCGGTCTAGTGAATATGGTTACAGTGTTAAAACGAATAACTCATAACTAATATATAATTCATATATGTATGCATACAATCTATATTACCACCTGGGATTTCCAAGTTTTTGCCTACCATACAGTATACTTTGGGGCATTGAATGTTCTTTATTGTGACCTAAAGCTGATGTTTCCTATTGTATTGAAGAATAATATACCATGTTTATTGCATCCCTTTGTAGGGATCTTCTTCATGTTATGCTAGATGTAACCATCACACTGTCCCAGGGCTTTTTTTTCTCAAACAATAGGTGCTGGAACTTAACCACGGCCCCACAAAACCCCTCCCCCTACACACACCCTCCAAATCACATCAAATATTTGGTGTGTTCAGTCAAATTTCACCAAAACAGTAGGAGGGTCTTAAAGGGGCATTAAATACCAGGATTGCATTACATAGAGAGTGCTGAGCTGTCACTTGTAAACACAGAAACCGGACTTCTGTGTTTACAAGTGATTGTGGTGAGCAGGCACCAAAGGGTCTGAGCCAAAGGTGGTGGAACTGAGTTCCACCAAGTTCCCCCTGAAAAAAAGCACTGTAGAAAACCCTTCAGATAGGAGTCATCAACCGTCTTTAATTTGCAGCAAACTAGGAGGCCTCAATATCTTTCCTTTGGTACCAAATGGGAACACTCACACAGGGAATAATAGATGGTTCACCGGCAGATTTTGCATGTAAGATGAATCAAAGAAACTCCCATAGTGTAAAACTGTATAAAATGTATTAAAGATAAAATATACCAACTACTCACTCAAAGGCAGTTAAAAAGGGGCATATATATGCAATGAGTATCCATCCTGGGATTCAAGCCGGCAGCCTTGTGAGATCAGCGTATGTGGAGACATCACAAGCATGATCATGAAAGGTCACGTTAACACTGTTAATTATATTTTGCCAGCAGGGAAGGCTCCCCACCCCTGGCACAATACAAAAGCACAATGGGATGACTCCCCCATTCGTATCGAATGCGTGGATGGGGGAATTGGCCCATTTGTGTTTTGTTCAACCTACTTGAAAATGGGCCGCCTTAGTTAATTTATCTGCAGATGCATGACAAGTTTTAGTTGTTAATCTTGTAGTGTGATTAGCACAATATACAATTTCCCCAAAATGTTTATGTTTAGAAAATGAATAGACATTTTCAACCACTTCTATTAATCCAATTAAAACTTTTCAGTAATCCAATTAAAACTTTGTGTAAAAACTTCCAAAATTAATGCAAGAAATAATTCCTGCCATTTGTGACTATTTTTTATAGTCACAAATGGCAGGAATTATTTCTTGCACTAATTTTGGAAGTTTTTCACAAAGTTTTAATTGGATTATTGCATCGAAAAATGTTGAGACTAACTTAATGTAACTATACTGATGATCACATTATAATACTACATATTTCTGAACGTCAAGCATTTACCGAGTATTATGCAACAAGCGAACATAAAGTTGATTCTAGAAAGTGTTTATGAATAATAGGGCAAAAAGTGAGAAGTTGAACTTACTTAATTTTCCCAAAATATCCAAACATGCGCCTAGAACAGGAACTGATGATCTGAACATTACACGATAGGCGTGTAAACTGCCCACAGTTTTTAGATGAACCCAAAGGTGTCCAGGAAAACCGGAACAATTGGCAGAAGTGAAAATTGTGAAATGAACCCCCAAAAAAAAGGGTAGTGGAAATAGCGATAGGTGGGTAAGACAATTCATGGGGTTGTTGTGACATAGGTCTTCTGACCACTTTAGTCCCATCACAGATGATGGATTTCAGTGTTCCCCTTACATCATTGAAATCATAGGACAGAATGGCACATTACTTAACATAGCTGGGTAAGGGTAAAGGAAGCTATAAGGGTAATGTGCATCTAAATCGACCTCTCCTCTGAAGCCCATTCAGTGTTCAGAGGCAATTAACAGCTGGTTAGAAGGTGGTGTGACACCTTCTCACCATATGTTTTAACCCCATTTTGTCCTGAGAAATAAGCAGCAAGCGACGTGCATTGTATGCACTTGCAGAGCGTTTGTGGCACTTCTCCGTTCACCTGAATGTGTTTGGTAGATTTTGACGCAGTTGCGATGCTTCACCGTCCTACCACCCGTCTAAACTTAGCCTAAAAGTAAATGACCCAGACACTCAGTGTCACAAGTGTCAGCATGTGCAATAGTAGAACATACGGCTGGTGCCACCTTGTTCATGCCAATTATCCACTTTTGGTCTATTGGTTCCTTTGCAAAACATTCTTTTTAACCACTTGACCTCTGGAAGGTTTATACCCCTCGTTACGAGGCCATTGTTTGCTACACGGCACTCCGTTACTTTAACTGACAATTGCGCTATCATGCAAGGCTATACCCAAATTACTTTTATGTCATTTTTTCCCCACAAATAGAGCTTTCTTTTGGTGGGATTTGATCACCACTGCATTTTGTTTTTTTTGCGCTATAAACAAAAAAAGACAAACAATTAAAAAAAAAGAAAAAGAAAAAAAAAACATTTTCTTCCTTTCTGCTATAAAACATATCCAATAAAAAGAAAATTAAAAATCAAATGTCTTCGGGACTGCGATATTGCGGCGAACAATCTGACACTAAGTGACACTTTGTGGGAACCAGTGAAACTAATAAAATGATCACTGCTAAAAATATGCACTGTCAGTGTACTAATGACACTGGCTGGGAAGGGGTTAAACATTTAGGCTGATCAAAGGGTTAAATGTGTGCCTAACCAGTGTTTTTGTGTACTATGTGTGCTGTTTTTTCTAAGGTATGTGATAGATGTTATTCCTTTGCAGGTAAAGAAAATCCATCACATCCCTGCTGTCATAGTTTACATATGCAGAGCTCCATCCAGCCTCTCTCCTCGATGATCAGCAGATGCCGGTAGACATTGATTGTCCGGCAACCGCTGATCTGCTTCTGTTGAGAAGGTCCCGGAGCAGAGAGGAGCAGGGGATCAGCGCAGGGACAGCATGACTTGTGTGGACTGCACAGTCAGGCTGTTTACGCTGGTCGCTTTCCCCTTTAAGGATAAGGGAGGGGCTGGAGCAGAGGAGGAGGCAGAAGGAAATGTAGAGAGGAGAAGGGGGGATGTGACGTCAGTGGAGAGCGTCGGGGAGGAAGATTAGACACGCTCTCACACTGCTCCATAAAAATCCAGCATCATGTCTGATTTAACGGCGGCGGCGCTGCTCGAACATCTCAGAGCGGTGGCCGCAACTCAAGGGGCAGACTGGCTGCAGGCTCAGGTCGCAGCCATAATACAGGAGGACAGAGCGGCACCGAGCGGGGGGGGCCAGGAGACTCCACGTGGGCGCCGTTCCAGGCCGCCACAGCGCTTCAGCCCTGACTCTTCTCCTGTGAGTCAGAGGCCCAGGGACCAGCACAGAGGCAGACCGAATCAGCCACCCCCCCCCAGTGCTCAGCAAGCTCGGGGAGCCAGCATGGGAGAGGTACAGCGTTCACAGCGCAGAGGAAGAAGTGCAGGGATGGGGGAGACCAGCGCAACCCTCGGTCCCCCCCCCTCAGCGCGTCGCAGGCGACAGGAACGAGCGGACGGAGAGTCGCTGGGGTCAGCAAGCGGTCAGTCGGACCGTCGATCATCGTCAGTCGATCGGGGGGCTGGTCAGGGGGTCCAGGCGGCCAGCAGCCCTACGCCAGCCAGAGGTGGAACCTTGAGAAGCACAGTGTCGGTGGTGAACAGAGGTGAAAAGAGAACAGCGGAGGCCCAGCATGGTCAGAGGATCAGAAGTCCGTCTACAAGGCCAGGACGCGGGTCCGGTGTTGCGGCGCAGCGTGCAGGGAGAGAGCAACAGCGGGGACCCCCGGCAGCCAGAGCGGGAACCTCTGGAGTGCAGGCATCGGTCGTTCGCCAGGAGGAAGTCAGCGACAGGTCGGAAGGTGAACTGTCCGGGTCAGAGAGAGACGAGGACCAGGGACAAGCGTCGGCGGTGGATTCCGGAAGGGCGGCTGTTCGGCCCAGTCCTGTGCAGCCTGGTGAGTGCATATCTAATGTTACCATTTCTTCTTTATTAGAACAATTGTTAGAACAGGGTAGAAAAGGGGCTCCCTCTGGGGGGGCTGGTTCCCGGGGGGTGAGTGGGGGTAGGCCAGCGGCTACACATCTTAGGGAGGTAAGTGAGAGGGCGAGTAGTAAGGGCTTGCAGGATTTGTTGGCTGGTTTGCGGGATTTAGTGCAGCGTTTTGATCCACCCACGGGGGACGGAGCGTCACCGGCGCGGGCGTGGGTCACAACCCCAGAGAAGGAGACGGCTGTGGTAAGTACGCCAGTATCGGCGGTCGTGGTGGGTGGAAGTGCGGAGACGGAGGCCGCAGGGTCGGCGACCGTTGAGTCGCCTGGGACGTCAAGTGGCGATTCCGCCACGAACAGCCAGGGTAAACCTGGAGATAAGAAGGCCGAGTCCGTCAGATTGGCGGATGCGGCAAAAAGTGAAGTGTACGTTTGCTTTGAAGGCCCATTGGGTGCACATCTTAAAGCAGAGGTAAAAGAGAAAATTTGGAAAGGGGAATATGTGGAGATATTTACGTTGTTGCCCTTAGAAAAATTCAATCTGGATAGATTGAAGCCAGAAGAACGCAAAAAAGAGGATGAGGAAAAACGCAGGTATCGGCTGATTCCGCGTACCTTTTCCAATTGGTTGCAAGCGTTCGCTATCCTGGCGAGTGTGGTGGGGGAGAAGGCTCCCGAACACTGCTCGGCCTTGTTTGTGTACTTGGACGCTATCAGCGAGGCTCATCGGACGTACGGCGGAGTGGCGTGGCTGCAGTACGATGAACAGTTTAGACAACGGATGGCCGTCCGACCGTCACTACGCTGGGATCATAAGGACATCAGCCTGTGGATGAAGCTTATGACGGCGGCGAGGGCTCCGAACCAGTTTTTTCAGGCAGGGGTCGGAGGTAACGCAGCTCCAGGACAGCCGACCGACAAAAAATGGGGCTTCTGCTGGTAGTTCAATGAGGGCACCTGTAAGTTTGGTGCAACCTGCCGGTTCAAGCACACGTGCTCGGGTTGCGGGGGATCCCATGCCCTGTCCAAATGCTTTAGACGGGGAAAAGGTCGTGGAGGAGAGCCTTCGAACAAAAGGGAAGACCCCAGTACGGGTGGAAAGGATGCGTCCTTTTCTCAGTAGATATCCCGACCGGGAGGCAGCACGGTTATTAGACTCGGGTTTTGAAAGCGGTTTTAAAATACCAGCTTCCTTGGAGGCGGCGCCCCCCTTAGCAAAGAATTTACGGTCGGCTCTCATGCACCCATCGGTGGTTGCCGAAAAATTGGGAAAAGAGGTACATTTGGGGCGCATGGCGGGCCCTTTTACCTCCGCACCCCTGCCGGGATTGGTGGTTTCTCCGTTGGGGGTAGTTCCTAAGAAGGAGCCCAACAAATTCCGGTTGATCCACCACCTTTCCTTTCCGAAGGGTGCGTCGGTCAACGATGCAATTGCGCCGGAAATGTGTGCGGTGACGTACACTTCCTTTGATGCTGCAGTATCATGGGTGCGGCGCTATGGTCGGGGGGCGCTGCTGGCGAAGGCGGATATTGAGTCGGCTTTCAGGCTTTTGCCGGTTCATCCGGATAGTTTTCACCTGCTTGGGTGCACGTGGAATGGCGCGTTCTACGTGGATCGCTGCCTTCCAATGGGATGTTCTATCTCATGCGCCCTTTTCGAGAAATTCAGTTCATTTCTCGAATGGGTGGTCAGGGACGTGTCGGGGATCCAATCGGTAATCCATTACCTGGACGATTTCCTTTGTGTTGGCCCAGCGGGTTCCAACGTTTGTGCGGTCCTATTAGGGACTTTGCAGCACATAGCAGACCGTTTTGGCGTCCCGTTAGCACCGGAAAAGACGGAGGGCCCTACGTCCACCATTGTTTTTCTGGGAATTGAGATAGACTCCATGCGGATGGGGTGTCGGCTACCGGTGGACAAGCTGGAAAATCTCAAGGCGGAAGTACGTGGGACCATTGGCAAGCGTAAAGTGCAATTGCGGCAGCTGCAATCATTATTGGGCAAGCTGAATTTTGCTTGCCGAATAATGCCAATGGGCAGGGTGTTCTGCCGACGGTTGTCGGCAGCGACCGCAGCGGTCACCGCCCCCACTCACTTTGTGACGCTCAACAGGGAGCACAGAGAGGACTTAGGGGTATGGCACGAGTTCTTAGACTCCTTTAACGGGCGGGCCTTGTGGATGTCAGGTCCCATCAGTAATTGGGATCTCGAACTATTTACTGATGCAGCAGGTTCTACGGGCTATGGGGCTATTTTCCAAAGAAATTGGAGCGCCGCCCGTTGGCCCACAACTTGGGTGGAGGCAGGGTTCTTGAAGAACCTGGTCCTGCTGGAATTATTTCCAATTGTGGTGGCAATGGAAATCTGGGGGGAGTCTTTTAGGAATTTGAAGGTGCGGCTGAACTGTGACAACCTAGGCGTGGTTCAGGTGATTAATCGTTTGTCGGCCAAGTCTTTGCCAGTGGTCAGGTTGCTGAGGCATTTAGTGTTGCGCTGTTTGAAAATGAATGTTTTCATCTACGCTGTACACTTACCTGGAGTGGACAACACCGTAGCTGATGCACTGTCTCGTTTTCAGTGGGACAAGTTTCGGGAACTGGCACCAGACGCGGAGCAGCAGGGGGTTACCTGCCCGGACTGGATATGGACCGTTGCCTTGGGAGCGCGGCCAGGTGGATCCAAAACTCCGTGAGTAAGGTCACTTGGGACGCTTACTCTAAGGTATGGCAAGAATGGTTGGCATGCTTAAAAAGTTTAAACATCGACCCTGTGAGCCGGGAGATACCTCAGGCGATGCTATACTTTCTCAATTTAGGTTTCGAGCGGGGCATCTCGGCAGCCGCCATCGATAAGAAAATGGCGGGTTTGGCCTTTCTCTTTAAGTTGCAGGGGTTGCGGGACCATACAAAGGATTTTTGGGTTAGGCAGGCTTTGAAAGGTTACAGAAAAGGTCATAAGAGCAGGGATGGGCGACGACCTGTGTCGTTTGAAATGTTACACGGGCTATTTAGCCAGATAGAAGGCATTTGTAATTCTAGTTTTGAAAGCGCACTTTTTTGCGCGGCTTTTGCTTTAGCGTTTTTTGGGGCGCTACGGGTGGGCGAACTGGTCAGCCCGTCCAAAGGAGCAAATGGGGGACTGCAATGGGATGATTTGGTGTGTACACAGGAATCGGTTAGGATTTACATAAAACGGTCAAAAACAGATCAGGCAGGGAAGGGAGTACAACTAGAGGTGTTCAGGATCGCGGGATCCCAGATTTGTCCGGTAGCAGCGGTGAAGAAATTTTGTGATTTGCGCCCGCGTGGCCCGGGCTCATTTCTGATACATGCGGACAGATCCTCTTTGTCAAAATTCCAGTTTGTTGCCGTGTTCAAAAGGTGTTTATCGGCAGCCGGGTATGACCCCAATAGATACTCGTCCCATTCCTTTCGTATTGGGGCTGCTACTGAAGCGGCCAGGGCGGGCCTGGGTTCTGAGGCAGTTAAGCGTATTGGCAGGTGGGACTCAGATAGGTTTAAGCTTTACATCCGCCCGCATTTATTATAGGCTTGTTGAGAAAAAGGGGGGGTGTTTCTTCTTGAATTTTGGGGGGTCTGGTTAAAGTTTTTGGTGATTTATTGTTGTGTCCTGTTAACCTTACTTTACAGGTGACTCGGTGCCCCTGGTTTGGATATTGGGCCACTCATTCGTGTTCTGGGGTGCCAAGCGGGCCGACGTTCGGCCGAATGGTAGGCAGCTGGGTATCCCAAGGCAGGAAGCACGGGTAAGGTGGATTGGGTTGTCAGGGATGAGGTGGAACAGGGTAAGGTCAGAGGTCCACAAGTTTGCTCGGTGGGACAGGGCCCCGGATGTTTTAGTTTTACACGTGGGGGGCAATGACATGGGGGTCAGGTCCATGAGGGACCTCATACGTGACATAAAATGTGATGTTCTACGTTTACAGGCGGCTTTCCCTGGTATGGTGATAGTATGGTCGGACATGGTGGGTAGAAGGTCATGGCGCTGGGCTTTGTCCGATAAAAAGGTTGACAGGGCACGTGTGAAGGTAAATAAGGAGGTCAGCAAGTTTGTTATGCGGAATGGGGGAGTGACCATACGGCATAGGGAGTTGGAGGTGGATACCTGGAGGTACCTTAGAAGTGATGGGGTGCATCTTAATGATGTGGGCACTGATCTTTGGGCGCTTGGTTTGCAGGAGGGGGTACAGCGAGCTTTGAGGGTGTGGAGGTGCTCGCAAGGGTAAGGTTTTACCCCTTGTGAGCAGTGGCAGTGGTTTGGGTCTGTGAGGAGGAGGAGATTGATGGTATGGAGAGTTTACACGGTTGGTACCCATATATAATATGGGCTGTTTAGAGTTTACACGGTTGGTACCCATATATAATATGGGCTGTTTTTATGTACCTTCCGGTTACGAGGGGTTAACCAGGAAGGGGAAAAGTTTGGTCACTGAGAGGTTGGGTACTGTCTCACAGTCTGGGGTTAGCGACTGGAGGCCTTAAAAAGTTTAAGAGTTCCTATGCAGTGACCTGTGGGTGGATTCCCCTCCCAGACTCCAATAATTCCGTGAAGTTATTTAAAAGTTATTTAAAAGTTATTTATAAAAAATGTTATTTATTGGTTTTATATTTTGTTAATAAAAGGCCGACAAGGCCATTTACTCCACCACCTTGTCGCGTCATTTGTGGGAGGTATTAGAGGTTGATGGTTAAGGGGTAGCTTCTAGGACTGAAGTTTAGTCCTTCACAGGTCAAGAAGGTCCCGGAGCAGAGAGGAGCAGGGGATCAGCGCAGGGACAGCATGACTTGTGTGGACTGCACAGTCAGGCTGTTTACGCTGGTCGCTTTCCCCTTTAAGGATAAGGGAGGGGCTGGAGCAGAGGAGGAGGCAGAAGGAAATGTAGAGAGGAGAAGGGGGGATGTGACGTCAGTGGAGAGCGTCGGGGAGGAAGATTCCCACCCACCCTCCCTGAGGTTATGGCAATAGGGGACGTTGGTTGTAGTGTGGCAGTGGTTTGGGTCTGTGAGGAGGAGGAGATTGATGGTATGGAGAGTTTACACGGTTGGTACCCATATATAATATGGGCTGTTTAGAGTTTACACGGTTGGTACCCATATATAATATGGGCTGTTTTTATGTACCTTCCGGTTACGAGGGGTTAACCAGGAAGGGGAAAAGTTTGGTCACTGAGAGGTTGGGTACTGTCTCACAGTCTGGGGTTAGCGACTGGAGGCCTTAAAAAGTTTAAGAGTTCCTATGCAGTGACCTGTGGGTGGATTCCCCTCCCAGACTCCAATAATTCCGTGAAGTTATTTAAAAGTTATTTAAAAGTTATTTATAAAAAATGTTATTTATTGGTTTTATATTTTGTTAATAAAAGGCCGACAAGGCCATTTACTCCACCACCTTGTCGCGTCATTTGTGGGAGGTATTAGAGGTTGATGGTTAAGGGGTAGCTTCTAGGACTGAAGTTTAGTCCTTCACAGGTCATGACTAATCGTAGCAGAAGCGGCGCGCCCCCTGCCTGGAAGTACAGAATCATGTATAGCAGCAAATCTGCTACAGGGTGGTCGGGAAGTGGTTAAGATGCTGATTGATAAAGTAGATACCTTCAGGTGCAAGCTCGCATGTTTGTCATATCTTCAGAGTGTCCAGGGTTTTCCATGGTTGATATTTGCCTTAACTTTTCTAGCCCAAGGCCACTCATCCAATTTGGAAGCTAATGGAAAGGTGGAAGGAGGCAGGTCAAATATTAACATTATCATAGCTTTAGTTAATGTTTGCATAGTGGAGCACCTGGGTTTTGGGGACATCAGGATACCCTGAAAATAAAGCAAGCTTGCAAGCAGCTACATGAAAGCATCTGCTCTACTGTGACTTGTGGCATCCTTACAAGGTAAGATTTGTCCACACATCTACTTTAACCAACAACTCCAGGCAACAAGTAAGGTTTAATCTGCAAAGGCTATTTAGGATCACTACAAATGGATTGCAAGACTTGACTGAACAGAACGACAAACCTTTTGGCAGATTGAATTGTTCACACATGTGTATTTCATCTCTGTGTTTAGCTGCTTGCCCAGAGTTTAGTAATCTTTATTAGAGTGAGAAAAGGTTAAAACGTCTTTGGGTTTTTTATTGCTATCTGTGTTCCCGTTATGACAAAAATAAAACCTGATATAGGTTTGTCTAGCCTTTACTGATTTGTTCCTTGGAATTGCTCTATTGGGCTTTTGGTTGTAGATAAAGGTACACTTTATTGTCAAAAGTATTGGGACACCTGCCCTTACACACATATGAACTTTAATGGCATCCCAGTCTTAGTCTATAGGGTTCAATATTGAGTTGGCCCACCCTTTGCAGCTATAACAGCTTCAACTCTTCTGGGGTTGAGGTCAGGACTCTGTGCAGGCAAGTTCCTCCACCCCAAACTCACTCATCCATGTCTTTATGGACCTAGCTTTGTGCACTGGTGCGTAGTCATGTTGGAACAGGAAGGGGCCATCCCCAAACCGTTCCCACAAAGCTGGGAGCATGAAATTGTCCAAAATGTCTTGGTATGCTGACGCCTTAAGAGTTCCCTTCACTGGAACTAAGGGACCAAGCCCGACCCCTGAAAAATAACCCCACACCATAATCCCCCCTCCACCAAATGATTTGGATCCGTGCACAAAGTAAGGTCCATAAAGACATTGATGACAGAGTTTGGGGTGGAAGAACTTGTCCTGACACCTTTGGGACGAATTAGAGCGGAGACTGCGAGCCAGGCCTTCTCATCAACTTCAGTACCTGACCTCATAAATGCACTTCTGGAAGAATGGTCAAACACTCCCATAGACACACTCTTAAACTATGTGGACAGCCTTCCCAGAAGAGTTGAAGCTGTTATACCTGCAAAGGGTGGGCCAACTCAATATTGAACCCTACAGACTAAGGCTGGATTCACACCTATGCAGTTTTAGTGCTTTTTGCATTTTGCAGATTTGCACTACAGAACGTGTTCCATAGGAAACCATGTTAAATGGACTGTAGTGCAAATCTGCAAAATGCAAAAAGCACTGAAACTGCATAGGTGTGAATCAGGCCTAAGGCTGGATTCACACCTATGCATGTTGCTTTTGAGCGTTTTTGGAGGTTTTTTTTTCATGCTTGCCACGTTTTTGAGCAGCGTTTTTGCGGCGTTATTGCCGCGTTTTTGCCGCGATTTGCGTTTTGCGTTTTTTTTTTTTTTTTTTTTTTTTACAGTCTAAAAAAAAAAAAAAAAAAAAAAAAAGGCAAAAACGCATCAAAAACGCTGCAAAAACGCTGCAAAAACGGTGCACTTGCGTTTTTGATGCTTGTCCATTGAAATCCATTACATGCAAAACGCTGCTTTTTGCATGAAAAAAAGTCCCCGACCCTTTCCAAAAATGCAGAGAAACAAAAAAGCATTGATGTGAACATGTTCCATAGGAACCCATGTTAAAAAATTCCCGTGCATTTCTGCAAAATGCAAAATGCATCAAAAAACGCGCTAGTGTGAATGGAGCCTAAGACTGAGATGCCATTAAAGTTCATGTGCGTGTAAAGGCAGGCGTCCCAATACTTTTAACAATATAGTGTATGTATCATAGGTATCAACCTGCCTTGTATTACATTTCCTGGTGTAAGGCATGTGTGGAAAATGATATGAAATAATTTTTGATGAAAATACATAATTGACCGGCAATGGAATGTCTTGCCACATTAATGCTGGAACTGATTCTGTAATCTGTAGCTGACCTTTACATACTGTAACAGGAAGTTGTGGTTTACCAGTCTTGTTTTTGTGGCAGCATTATCTAATCTGTGTTTGCTAATACTGACTAGTATTTCTTAAGAGTATTTCCTTGTGTTATGAAACCTCGTGAGCATAGGTGTGCGCAGCCTCTTGCATTAGGGTGTGCACCCCAAAGCTCAAATACATATGCATGTGTATATGTACTGATGGTGTCAGTAGGGCAGTGGACAGTGTCAGTAGTTTTATTTTTATTCTTTTTAAAGTATTTTATTTTGTAACATTTTTTTTTTTGGGATGAAATATCATTGGTCTAAACAGGGGGGAATGTGCACCAAACAAGGCGATTAGGGTGTGCCCAGGCACACCTGGCACACCCTGTGCGCACGCCTATGCTCGTGAGGAGAACACAATAGTTATACTAATATAGTCAGTGCATCTAAAGGAACATAATGAAAAAACATATAAAGTACCTATATATTCTGTAGCACTTTACAATGAATGATTAGGAATTAACAAATGGGCTCTGGCTAGATTCGTGGGAGGTTCATCAAATCTAAGGATGAGCTCCGGCGTGTTCGCATGCTGCACGTGCCGATCCCGCCAGGAAGTCGGCACGGCGCAGCGCTAATCACAGGCAGTGAGACATTTCCCGATGTGCGGCTGCAGAGCTCGGGAAATGTCTCACTGCCTGTGATTAGCGCTGCGCCGTGCCGACTTCCTGGCGGGATCGGCACGTGCAGCATGCGAACACGCCGGAGCTCATCCTTAATCAAATCCTGTTGTGGGTGGGGAGTGGGTGAATCTTGATACTAAATTCTGGATATTTCCAAGCCTAGTAAGCAAGCTATGTAGCAAAGGAAAAAAATGTCCCTGGGTTGGTGGTGTCCTTAAAATTAAAAAAGTTTTACATGTAACTGCAATTAAAAAAGTTTCCCTGAATCAGTAGTGTCATTGAAAAACAAAAATACCAGAGTCGGTGTGTCACTGGAAAGAAAAAATGTCCCTGCATTGGTGGCATCACTGAAAGGAAAAAAGCTCCTCCCAACCCCCACTTCTGTGTTCTTCTCTCAACTCTGAACCCCCCCCCTACAAAGCTCACCCTTCATCAACACTTTTGACACCCGAGGCTTGCAACTTTTTTAACACCCCCTCCCCCCCCACAAAATAAAAAACAGGGTAGGAGAAAATATAGCAATTCACACAATGTGCCATGTCAAATTGTGGGTGTGGTCAAACCCTGGGCGCATTTGAGGCCATACACCTGCACCAATGTCACTTTGGGAGTAGAGGATTTTTTCAAGCAGCCACTGCATACCAATTAACTTTAATGGGACTGCCCGGACTGAGATGCACAGAACACCAGTGCATCCTCGTGTGGATAAATACGGCCATCACAAGGGGCGCGGATGCATATGCCCCATGTGATCAAGGCCTAATTGTTATGTGGGTCAGATAGCAAGAAAGAGGAGATGTCAGGAATTTAATATATTTATCACACAACCTGCCTCTCTGCTCCTGTTTGGCTCACCCTCCAGGGCCCAGACAGGCTCTACCTCAGTCTAGGCTTTAGGTCCAGGCTCTTTCTCCCTGATTTCAGCAGGGTCTCCAAGCACTCTCTCTCCTAGTCTCAGGCCTTCAGGCACCCCCTCACTTAGCCCAGGGCCTCTAGGCACCCGCTTTCTTAGTCCAGGGCCTCCAGACACCCACTGTCCTAGTCCAGGGCCTCCAGACACCCACTGTCCTAGTCCAGGGCCTCCAGGCACCGCCTCTTCCAGTCCAGGGCCTTCAGGCACTCCCTCTCCTAGTCCTGGGCCTAGTCTGGGGCCTAGGGGAGAGGGGGTACATGGAGGCACTCCTTCTTTGTCTGTTTCAAAGGAGAAAAGACCTTAAACTCCTAGAATTTCCCTAGATATTCTTTATTTGCTGCCATATAAAGGTTAGCAAACCTGATACATTATCTTACATAAAAACTTTTTTTTCATAAAATGATTACAATAACAGGTGGAAAGGGTTCCATCAAAGTACAGTTTCCATTTTTAATTCTGGGTTTGTACATGAATAACACAATGACATATAAAAATTCATACAATACATGCAATTTGCATTCTGTCTTTTCCTAAGAGTGCCTTTACAAGCACTTCCTAGTTGCAGCTCAGGCATGCGTTCCAGAGGATGCAAGACATTACACACAGTGGTTACTGTTACCAGATCATAACGGAATCGGTACTTACTAATCTTTTAATGCCTCTACATTGGGAATGAACTCATACACCCAGTTGGAATGTCGTGGGTGGAAGGCTTATTATTACCATGGATTGGAAAGGGTGATACGATTCTCTATCAAATCCTCTGAGTTACAGCAGATCGGTGGAGGAGCCCCAAGGTGTGGAGAAAGGCCCTGGTTGGGTGTAAGCCACAGGTGCAGATTGACCCCCAGGGCTGGACTGGGACAAAAATTTGGCCCTGGACTTCCTCATGACTGGCCCACTTTAATTTTGAGTGTCCCCAACAGCGCCCCCCTTACATCAGAGTGTCCAAAACAGCGTCCCCCTTACATCAGAGTGTCCAAAACAGCGTCCCCCTTACATCAGAGTGTCCCCAACAGCATCCCCCTTACATCAGAGTGTCCCCAACAGCATCCCCCTTACATCAGAGTGTCCCCAACAGTGCCCCCCTTACATCAGAGTGTCCCCAACAGTGCCCCCCTTACATCAGAGTGTCCCCAACAGTGCCCCCCTTACATCAGAGTGTCCCCAACAGCATCCCCCTTACATCAGAGTGTCCCCAACAGCACCCCCCTTACATCAGAGTGTCCCCAACAGCGCCCCCCTTACATCAGAGTGTCCCCAACAGCGCCCCCCTTACATCAGAGTGTCCCCAACAGCTCCCCCCTTACATCAGAGTGTCCCCAACAGAATTCCCCTTACATCAGAGTCTCCCCAACAGCATCCCTCTTACATCAGAGTGTCCCCAACATCGACCCCCTTACATAGGAGTGTCCCCAACAGCGCCCTCCTTACATCAGAGTGTCCCCAACAGCATCCCCCTTACATCAGAGTGTCCCCAACAGCGTCCCCCTTACATCAGAATGTCCCCAACAGCGTCCCCCTTACATCAGAGTGTCCCCAACAGCGTCCCCCTTACATCAGAGTGTCCCCAACAGCGTCCCCCTTACATCAGAGTGTCCCCAACAGCGTCCCCCTTACATCAGAGTGTCCCCAACAGCGTCCCCCTTACATCAGAGTGTCCCCAACAGCGTCCCCCTTACATCAGAGTGTCCCCAACAGCGTCCCCCTTACATCAGAGTGTCCCCAACAGCGTCCCCCTTACATCAGTGTCCCCAACAGCATCCCCCTTACATCAGAGTGTCCCCAACAGCGTCCCCCTTACATCATAGTGTCCTCAACAGCATCCCCCTTACATCAGAGTGTCCCCAACAGTGTCCCCAAAAGCGTCCCCCTTACATCAGAATGTCCCCAACAGCGTCCCCCTTACATCAGAGTGTCCCCAAAAGCGTCCCCCTTACATCATAGTGTCCCCAACAGAATTTCCCTTACATCAGAGTGTCCCCAACAGCATCCCCCTTACATCAGAGTGTCCCCAACAGCGTCCCCCTTACATCAGAGTGTCCCCAACAGCGTCCCCCTTACATCAGAGTGTCCCCAACAGCGTCCCCCTTACATCAGAGTGTCCCCAACAGCGTCCCCCTTACATCAGAGTGTCCCCAACAGCGTCCCCCTTACATCAGAGTGTCCCCAACAGCGTCCCCCTTACATCAGAGTGTCCCCAACAGCGTCCCCCTTACATCAGAGTGTCCCCAACAGAATCCTCCTTACATCAGACTGTCCCCAACACTGTCCCCCTTACATCAGAGTGTCCCAATCAGCAACCCACTTCACATCACAGTCCCCACCAGCAGCCCACTTCACATCACAGTCCCCACCAGAGAGCCCCCATTAGCAGCCCCCTTCACATCAGTGTCCTTGCGCTCCTCCCCCTCCCACATGTACTCACCGTTTTGAAGGCAGCTTCTTGTTCCTCTCTCCAGTCATGTGATAACAAGTGATAGGGGAGAGAGGAAGGGAAGTCTGCCGTTGGTCTATCTCCCCCTGCAGGCTGGAGGGAGTATAACGCCTAATGCTCTCTCCAGCATATGACGGAAGCTGCTCCTTCTGACAGGAGTGAAATTGCAATCACTCACTGTCAGAGAGGAGAGGCTCCAGGACCGCACCTGACTGGCCCACTGAGCCATCGGCCCACCGGGAATCTCCCGGTAGTCTTGATGGCCAGTACATGCCTGTTGACCCCCTATAACAAGGGGTCTACAGAGCTGGTAAGCATTTTATACAGCTTTTGGTGAAGGCACTGTTGTTCAAGGTGACGGGTGGTGAATATATCACTAATGCCCTGTACACGCGATAGGATTTTCCGATGGAAAATGTGTGATAGGACCTTGTTGTCGGAAATTCCGACCGTGTGTAGGCTCCATCACACATTTTCCATAGGAATTTCCGACACACAAACTTTGAGAGCTTGCTATAAAATTTTCCGACAACAAAATCTGTTGTCGGAAATTCCGATCATGTGTACACAAATCCGACGCACAAAGGGCCACGCATGCTCAGAATAAATTAAGAGAAGAAAGCTATTGGCTACTGCCCTGTTTATAGTCCCGATATATGTGTTTTACGTCACCGCGCTCAGAACGATTGGATTTCCCGACAACTTTGTGTGACCGTGTGTATGCAAGACAAGTTTGAGCCAACATCCATCGGAAAAAATCCATGGATTTTGTTGTCGGAATGTCCGATCAATGTCCGACCGTGTGTACAGGGCATAAGAAGGCTGTGATTACTACCTATGTGCACTTACTCACTGAGCACTGATGTAATTTAATATTGCATGTTGATTCACAAGTGGACTGCATATATTATCAGAATTAAAAAGTATTCAGAATGAAATTATATATATATATATATATATATATATATATATATATATATATATATATATATATATATATATACACAGACTATATTGTCAAAAGTATTGGGACGCCTGCCTTTACACACACATGAACTTTAATGGCCTCCCAGTTTTATGCCGTAGGGTTCAATATTGAGTTGACCCACCCTTTGCAGCTATAACAGCTTTAAATCTTCTGGGAAGGCTGTCCACAAGGTTTAGGAGTGTGTCTATGGGAATGTTTGACCATTCTTCCAAAAGCGCATTTGTGAGGTCAGACACTAATTTTGAAGAAGGCCTGGCTCGCAGTCTCCACTCTAAGGCCAGTCAAGTTCCTCCACTCCAAACTCGCTCATCCATGTCTTTATGGACCTTGTTTTGTGCACTGGTCCAAATCATTTGGTGGAGGGGGCATTATGGTGTGGGGATGTTCTTCAGGGGTTGGACTTGGCCCCTTAGTTCCAGTGCAGGGAACTATTAAGGTGTCAGCATACCAAGAGATTTTGGACAATTTCATGCTCCCAACTTTGTGGGAACAGTTTGGGGATGGCCCCTTCCTTTTATTATTTTTTACAGATGTTTTAGTACCCCCGTTTGGGGTACTTATCACTGACTCTATTCATTAAGATAAGGAAAGGGCTGGTAAATTACACATTTACCAGCTACTTCCCCACTCTCCATCCTGACAGATCCCCCACAGCAGCCGGCGGGAGAAGGGAGGGGGAAACCCCGCAGCACTGCGGGGGGAGGGGAACACACAGAAGCCCGGGACACCTGGACGGGGATAGGGAGGCGGTGGGAGCGACATGTGTAAGAACCGATGCCCTCCATTTCCCTCCTGCAGCCGCTGTCTGTGGGAGGGAGGAGAGGAGATGCGGGCATTCAGCAGCTATTGCAGGGATTGGTTCCTCTACATGCCAGCCTAGGCCCTATGATTAAGCCTCAGTGGGCGGGGTAAAATGCATCAGGGTTTGTGGTTTGGTGGAGACATGTAGGCTCAGGCCACTCTTCTTCGTTTATTCACCTGAGCGGGTCGGGAGTTCCGGCAATCCTTTCCTCTTCACATGATCACAATGTCAACAAAGCTGTTATGAATAAATGTTATTCATAACAGCTGAGCTTCCTATGCTTTAATTGGCTCACAGCTCTCACATGGTACCTAGGCCAATCTAAGCACCCTGTACCATGTGATTAGCTGTAGCCAATCACAGATCACTACTAATCACAGCTGTTATGACTACAACCCATTCATGACAGTTCAAAACATTGCTGTTACGATGATCATCAATGTAACAGCAAACTGAAAAAAAAAATTCCCTGATCACCACCCCCCCAGAGTATAACAGTGTTACTATGGTGACACTGAACTACTCTGATAAAAGTATGTAAACAAATTATTTTTAAAAAAAGGAAAAAAAAGAAGAAAATGGTAAAGGGGTTGTAAACCCTCATTTAAAAAAACAAACAAACATATCATACATACCTCCACTGTGCAGTTCGTTTTGCACAGAGTGGCCCCGGTCCTCCCCTTCTGGGGTCCCTCAGCGGCGCTGGTGGCTCCTCCCCGCATCAAGTGTCCACATTGGAGAAGCGCTCTCCTTGGTGGACACCTGTGCGGGAGCGCTCCCGAGTCCTGCGTCTGTGTCCATTCACACAGAATGCAGGACTCGGCCCCGCCCCCCCGGTGCCGCGTCATTGGATTTGAGCAGTGGGAGCCAATGGCTGCGCTGCTATCAATCTATCCAATCAGGACACGAGACACCAGCTAGAGCTGGTGTGCTTGTTCCCGGCCGGAGAAAGATCGGGGTCAGGTAAGTAAAACGGGGGCTTGGGGGGTCTGCAGCACCACAGAGGGTTTTTCACCTTAATGCATAGAATGCATTAAGGTGAAAAACCATGAGGGTTTAAAACCCTTTTAAAGAATTGAATAAAAAAAATGTTTTATTTATTTAACATACTGTCACCAGTCAGTGTCCCTGATCACCGCCACACCAGTCATTTGATGGCGCTGTACTGCACTGGTGACAGTATGTAAAAAAACAAATAAAAATAAAATTTTATTTAACCATATCCGGACCGCCCACTGCACATATACTGCGGCAGGGAGGCCCTGCTGCGCAAACCGATGTACCTGTATGTTGGTCCGTGCATGAGATACAGAGGGAGCTCGCCCGCGGGTCACTGTAAAGAGAGGCATAACGGGGCTATGTAAACAAGGCGGATCCCCGTTCTGACAGGGGACAACATTGAGATCTGCTGTTTCTAGTGATCAGAAACTGTGATCTCTGTGTTGTCCCAGTGAGCCCAGCCCCCACACAGTTAGAACACACCCAGGGAACACAGTTAACCCCTTGATCGCCCCCTAGTGTTAACTCCTTCCCTGTCAATGTCATATATACAGGGATCAGTGCATTTTTTTTTTTTTTTAGCACTGATCACTAATAACGTCACTGGTCCCCAAAAAGTGTCACTTGGGGTCAGATTTGTCTGCCGCAATGTTGCAGGCCCGCTAAAAATCGCAGATTGCCGCCATTACCAGTAAAAACAATAAAAAATAAATAAAAGTCCATAAATCTATCCCATAGGTTGTAGACGCTAACTTTTGCGCAAACCGATCAATATACGCTTATTGCGATTTTTTTTTTTTTTTACCAAAAATATGTAGAAGAATATATATCGGCCTAAACTGATGAATACATTTGTTTTTTTTTTATATTTTTGGGGGGGATAATTATTATAGCAGTAAAAAATATTGTTTTTTTTTTTTCAAAATTGACTGTGTTTTTTTTGTTTATAGCACAAAAAATAAAAACCGCAGAGGTGATCAAATACCACCAAAAGAAAGCTCTATTTGTGGGAAAAAAAGATCATCAATTTTGTTTGGGTACAGCATTGCACGATCGCGCAATTGTCAGTTAAAGCGACACAGTGCCGTATCGCAAAAAATGGCCTGGTCATTAACTGCTTCAGCCCCGGAAGATTTTACCCCCTTCCTGACCAGAGCACTTTTTGCGTTGCTTTAACTGACAATTGCGCGGTCGTGCGACCTTGCACCCAAACAAAATTAATGTCCTTTTTTTCCCACAAATAGAGCTTTCTTTTGGTGGTATTTGATAACCTCTGAGGTTTTTATTTTGTGCGCTATAACCAAAAAAAGAGCGACAATTTAAAAAAAAAAAACACTATTTTTTACTTTTTGCTACAATAAATATCCCCCAAATATATATATATATATTGTGTATATATATATATATATTGTGTATATATAAGTATATTGATTGGTTTGCGCAAAAGTTATAGCGTCTACAAATTAGGGGTTATTTTTTTGGTATTTTTGTTATTAATTTTTCTTTTACTAGTAATGGCGGCGATCTGCGATTTTTATTGGGACTGTGACATTATGGCGGACACATTGGACAATTGTGACACATTTTTGGGACCATTGGCATTTATACAGCGATCAGTGCTATAAAAATGCATTGATTACTGAAAAAATGTCACTGGCAGGAAAGGGGTTAACACTAGGGGGCGATCAAGGGGTTAATTGTGTTCCCTAGTGTGTGTTCTAACTGAAGAGGGGAGGGGACTGTGTAGGGGAGATGACAGATCGCTGTTCATACTCTGTATAACAGACTAACTGTCTCTTCTCCCCTCAGAGAACCGGAGACTGTGTGTTTACACACACAGCTCCCGGTTCTCCTTGTGTCAGCAGCGATCGCGGGAGCCCGGCGGTGATCGTGACCGCCGGGCACTCGCATCGGCTCTGGGGGCAAGCAGCGGGCGCCACTAGTGGCCACAGGGCGAAGCGACGTAACATAATGTCGCTTCGCCCAGCCATGCCATTCTGCCGCAGTACAACTGCGGCGGCTGGTCGGCAAGTGGTTAAGGGGATAAATCCTTCCTGGGCTGAAGTGGTTAATTTCCTTAATTTCTAAAAAATTGTGGCAAAAAATTGCAACTTCAAAAAACTTTCCATGCCCCTTACTAAATACTGTACTTCAGACTGTCTACTTTCCAAAAGGGGGTCATTTTGGGGGATTTTGTAGACTCTATAATTTTCACACAAACCACTTATTGGGATTGTTTTTTTTACAATCATGTAGCAAAATCCATTTTGGCCTAAAGAAATTTGATCTTAATAGATATATTTTATACCAGAAAGTAGAAAATATTTTTTTGTTAATATAGCAAAAAATAAAAAGTGATTAAATACCACCAAAAGAAAGCTCTATTTGTTTAATTTGCGCATAGTGTTGCATGACCGTGCAATTGCCAGTTAAAGTAGTGCAGTGCCAAATAGCAAAAAATGGCCTGGTCATTGGACGTGTGCACAACAAAAAATTTAGTTTAATTTCATTCGCAACGATTCGTAAACACACAAGTTTTTATATTCGGACTTGTTCGTATTTTCGTAACAGAAATATTGTCGTTGATACGAAATGATTCGTAATTCCGTTAGTCTAATTTTCTTTTATTCGAAATTCGTAATTTTGTTAGGTAATAATTTTCGTTTATTCGGTAAACTACTCGTTATTTAGTAATTGCTACTTTTGTGAGATTGCCTTTTTCGTTGATTTGTACTTTTGTAGGAAATAAAGAATAATAATCCTATGCTTTCTTTTCTAATAAGTCCTGTACTTACTCCAGTCCACTCACTCAGTCATGAGACCTGACTCAGTCTCCTCCTCAACTGAATCTAAAAAGATTCAGGAATGCCGTGTGACTCAGACACAAAACGGATAAGCTGATTGGCTAAAGATATTAAGTAAGATACATCACTCACTAATACGCTGTCCGTTCAAAAGAACGATTTGAGAACACGAACAAACAAAATTACGAACAGACTAAGAAACGAAATCACGAACACACAAATTGAAATACGAACAGACAAAGGATTGAAAATACGAAATGTAAATCATTTGTTATAGATGTCATTTTCTTTCTTTTAATGTTTCGGAGTTTCGTATTTCCGTAAGTTAGTCCCTTCGTAAGTTTGTGTTTTCTCGTGTTCGTTGTTTTGCTCATTCGTAATTTCGTAATTTTCGTTCTTTCCGCTATTCGGATCTTCGAATTGATCCGAATGTACAAATACTAACAAATTTGTACGAAAATCTATTTGTTACGAACCGAATCGCACATGTCTACTGGTCATGAAGGGGGTAAAACCTTCTCGAGCTCAAGTGGTTAAAGTATCTGTAAAGTCTTAGCTGGAAATTAGCAATCCTACAAAATTCAAAAAACATGCCATCACTGTGAATACTTTTTTTTGTCCTGTTCTGTGTCTAGTAGATCTCAAAGAGGAATCAAGAACTGAGGACACTAGCAGAGATCTACTTCATGGTTAGCATGGTCAGAAACATACAGGAAAGGCTTCTTAATCAATGAGACTGGCAGGGTCAGCAGGTATTTACTGTACATAGGAGTTTTTACCTTAATAAAAGGAACTCATGTACAGTATGTTATGTGAGGGACAAAGGAAAGTAATCAACATTTTTTTGAATTTAGTTTAACATATACAGTAAGTACTTTCAAAATATTAAATCACCTGTAAGATGTATATTTCACTGTGAGCATCTTTAGTTCATTGTTCATGTATGTTTGTTGTATACTATCTAAATACGGTAAATTGATCTATAGTCAATTCATCTGACTAAACATGTACTAGTTTAACCACTGGGCACTTAAACCCCCTTAATAACCAGACCAATTTTCAGCTTTCAGTGCTCTCACATTTTGAATGACAATTACTGAGTCATGCAACACTGTACCTATATGAAATTTTTGTCCTTTTTTTCACACAAATAGAGCTTTCTTTTGGTGGTATTTAATTACCACTGGGTTCTTTATTTTTTGCGCTATAAAAGAAAAAAGACCGAAAATTCTGTAAAAAAAATGCATTTTTCTTCGTTTCTGTTATAAAATTTTGCAAATTAGTAATTTTTCTTCATATATATTTTGGCCAAAATTTATACTGCTACATATCTTTGGTAAACATAATCCAATTCAGTGTATATTATTTGGTCTTTGTGAAAGTTATAGAGTCCAAAAGCTATGGTGCCAATATCTGAAAATTGATCACACCTGAAGTACTTATGGCCTATCTAATTTCTTGAGACCCTAACATGCCAGAAAAGTACAAATACCCCCCAAATGACCATTTTTTGGAAAGAAGACATTCCAAGGTATTTAGAAAGATGCATGATGATTTTTTTGAAGTTGTCATTTTTTCCCACAATTCTTTGCAAAATCAAGATTTTTTTTTTCTTTTTTTTTTTTTACAAAATTGTCATATTAGCAGGTTATTTCTCACACACAGCATATGCATACCTCAAATTACACCCCAAAACAATTTCTGCTATTACTCCCGAGTATGGTGATACCATATGCGTGAGACTTTTATACAGCATGGCCACATACAGAGGCCCAACATGCACAGAGCACCTTCAGGCGTTCTGGAGCACCCAGGCCAATTCTGACATTTCTCTACTACATATAAAAATCATCATTTATTTGCTAGAAAATTACATAGAACCCCAAAACATTATATATTTTTTTTAGCAAAGACCCTAGAGAATACAATGGCGGTCGTTTCAACTTTTTATCTTGCACGGTATTTGCGCAGCAATTTTTCGAACGCGTTTTTTTTTTCCAAAAAATACATTTTTTGATCACTTTTATTCCTATTACAAGGAATGTAAACATTCCTTGTAATAGGAATATGGCATGACAGGTCCTCTTTACAGTGAGATATGGGGTCAATAAGACCCCACATCTCACCTCTAGGCTGGGAAGCCTGAAATAAAAAAAACAAAAAAACGATCTTGGCTTTGATCGTAGCGGTGAGTCGGTAGAAGCACCTGAGGGGGGGATGTCCCCTCTCGCCTCCTGTAAGAACGATCAAGCAGTGGAACAGTCACTATGATCATTGTTATGGTGTAAGGAATCGCTGGCTGAAAAAGCTGATATCTGAATGATGCCTGTAGCTGCAGGCATCTTTCAGATATCCCCGCAAAAAGTCAAGGACGTCGTATGACGGCCGGCGGGCGGGAAGTGGTTAAAACACATTTTTTTTAACACAAAGTTGTCCATTTATACAATATTTCTAACACATAGTATGTACATACCAAAAATGACACCCCAAAATAGATTCTCCAACTCCTCCTGAGTACAGCGATACCACATGTGTGAGACTTCCACAGCCTGGCCACATACAGGCCAAGTACAGCCGAGTATGACTGAGCATGGCTGCACATGGCAGAGTATGGCAGGGTATTGCAGGGTATAGCTGAGTATGACTGGGTATCACCGAGTATTGCTGAGCATGGCTGAGCATGGCTGAGCAAGGCTTAGCATGGCTGGGTATGGCTGAGTATGGCTGGGTATCACTGAGTTTTGCAGAGTATGGCTGGGCATTGCAGAGTATGGCTGGGCATTGCTGGGTATGGCTTGGTATTGCTGGTTATGGCAGAGTATGGCTGGGTATCACCGAGTATTGCAGAGTATGGCTGGGTATCACTGAGTATTGCAGAGTATGGCTGGGTATGGCTGGGTATGACTGGGTATGGCTGGGTATGGCAGAGTATGGCAGAGTATGGCGGGGTATTGCAGAGTATTGCGGGGTATTGCAGAGTATTGCAGAGTATTGCGAGGTATTGCAGAGTATTGCAGAGTATTGCGAGGTATTGCAGAGTATTGCAGAGTATTGCGAGGTATTGCAGAGTATTGCAGGGTATTGCTGAGCATGGAGGGATGGCTGAGCAAGCATGGATGGATGGCTGGATGTGACTGCAATTGTCACAGAGCAGCGCTGTGGGCACTACACATCCAGCCCACAGCGCTGCTGCCATCCGATCTCTCCCCCTCTGTACCAATCGGTACACAGAGGGGAGAGAGGAACCGGCGTCATGACATGACACCGGTTTGTTTACATGTGATCGCTCCGTCATGGCGATCACATGGTAAATGGCCGCAATCAGCGGTCACGGATGTTCTCGGGTGCACGCCCCAGGGGCCTTGTTTCACAGGCGCATGCAATTTTAAGGCTTGACATGTTGGGTATTGATTTACTCGGCGTAACCTCATCTTTTAAATTTTACCAATAAATGCATAATATATTATGTTTATAGTTTATGTACCCTAAAATTAACTTTAGAGAATTTTTTTACTGAAATGTTGTGCTTAATTTACTGTTTAAATAATATAGTGTGCCATACAAAATTGGCACTACCCCCATTTTATTCTCCAGGATGTCTGCTTTCATAAAATATATAATGTTTATAATGTTTTGTGTATTTTAACCACTTGCAGACTGGCTCACGCCGATATACATCGGCAATGTGTCACGTTCCCATGAATCGCCGTATGGGTACGTAGTTCCCTTTAATAGCCGCTGGAGGCACGCCCGCAGCATGTCAGGGGACACAATGCGCGTGGCCGGCGGGCCCAATCGTGCTGGCCATCTGCGATTGAGGGAACGAGAGCTAGAACGGGAATTTCTGTGTGTAAACATACAAATCCCTGTTATATCAGGGGAGAGGAGACATATTGTTTGTTCCTACTAGGTAGGAACAGCGATGTCTCCTCCCCCAGTCAGTCCCATCCCCATACAGTAAAAAAACACTCACTAGGGAAAATAGTTAACCCCATTGATCGGCCCCTAGTGTTGACCCCTTCCCTGCCAGTGACATTTACACAGTAATCAGTACATTTTTTATATGGAAGAATATATACAGAAGAATATATATTGGCCTAAACTGATGAAGAATTTTTTTTAAAAACATTTTTGGGGATATTTATTATAGCAAAAAAGTAAAAAATATTGTTTTTCTTTTTCAAAATTGTCAGTCTTTTTTTATTTATACCGTAAAAAATAAAAACCGCAGAGGTGATCAAATACCATCAAAAGAAAAGCTCTATTTGTGGGAAAAAAAAAGACGTCAATTTTGTTTGGGTACAGCGTTGTACGACTGCACAATTGTCAGTTAAGGTGGCGTAGAGCCGTATCGCAAAAAATGGCCTGGTCATTAAAGGGGTTGTAAACCCTCATGGTTTTTCACCTTCTGTAGTGCTGCAGCCCCTCCCCCCATTTTACTTACCTAAACACTGTCGTCCTCCATCCGGTAACAAGCACACCATCTCTAGCTGTCCTGATTGGATAGATTGATAGCAGCGCAGCCATTGGCTCCTGCTGCTGTCAATCAAATCCAATGAGGCGCGACACCAGCTAGAGATGACGTGGCACTGGGGGGGTGAGGCCAAGTCCTGCATTCTGTGTATATGGACTCGGTAGCGCGCTGGCACAGGTGGACACTCAATGCGGGAGGAGCCACCAGCGCCGCTGAGGGACCCAAGAAGAGGAGGATTGGGGCCACTCTGTGCAAAACAAACTGCACAGGGGAGGTAAGCATGACATGTTTGTTATTTAAAAAAAAAAAAAACTTTTAAGCAGGCAAATCTTCCGGTCTGTAAGTGGTTAAGCAAATGTCACACCTAAAATTATTTTTTAAACATGTGGGCAAAAAAAATGGCAATAATGGCTCTAGCAGCGAAAAGGGTTAAGACTTAAAGTTAATATAAACCTGATTCATGAAATTTGACCTAGGCACATACTGTATCTCTGTAGTGTTTTCTTATCTCTCTCCAAAGCCCTAAGCCCCGTGTCTTTCTGCTACTCCACTCCTCTGTTATCAGCATGATAACTTCTGACAAGTTCTCCGACAAACGAGGGGAGGGTGCTATAAATAGTTTAGCAAAGAGCTGGTCTATTCACAGCATAGCTCTGCACATTTCTTCCTTCCTCTGCCTATGAAGGGGGTGCCCCTCCTCCAATCAGCTGTCACACAGTGTATGCCAAGAATTTTCTAAAGAATTTCTAAAGAATATAGCAAGCTGAAGACAGCAGATATATAAGTAAAACTTATGTAGGGAAATTTGTTTCATCTCTGTGTATCATCTGAGACTGTTCACTTCACTGGGTATATGTGAGGGTTTACATCCACTTTAAGGGTTGATGCAAATAATTCCTACAGGTGTCCCGACTTTTGTTGATCACTTATAAACTATCTGTATAAAAGCAGTGTTACTATACCTTGTATGGCAGGGATATGCAATTAGCGGACCTCAAGCTGTTGCAGAACTACAAGTCCCATGAAGCATAGCAAGACTCTGACAACCACAAGCGTGACACCCAGTGGTAGAGGCATGATGGGACTTGTAGTTTTGCAACAGCTATGGCATTATTTTAACAATATTGCATTGCAAAAAGTAGTATATTGCTCTAATAAGGGAGCCAGGCAGAGCCATGGTGTCAGTGAGTACAATTTCCTTCACTATCAAACTGGAGGAAATTGTGACAATAATGGGTCTGGCAGAACCTAAGCAACAATAAAGACATGGTTCTTTGGGTCAACATGAGAATGTCTGCAAATTTTGACTGTTCTGAGAAGTCAAAAACTCGGATTCAAAAAATGTTGTTAAACAAAATTATTATTCTTTTTGTTTGTTTTATGCCCAGTTGTTTATTTGTTTCATTGCTTTCACTTAAAATATTAAGACATTAAACTACATAAAGTTCAATAAAAAAAGTAAAAAATGGGGGTGTTCTGAAACTAGTAGAATATACCTAAAAGTTAACTCAACCCTGAACCTGTCACTATGAAGACACGACGAGGGTAGTAAAGATGAATTTGGCTCTCATGATGCCTGATCACCACTCAAATACATGCAGATACACAGAAGACACCAACTGACATTTAATGCTCATAGCAGCCCTTTTTTTAAAAAAATAAAAATGACCAGAATAACATTCAATACAATATGAATGGAGCCCCAAGGCCCTTGTAGACATTTGTGCTTAACTGAGTACCTGTGTAAACTCACAAGTTAGGCCTCCAGCTGCACAACAACGACTCAGAGACAATTGCACCAGTAACTACAGATATTACCATGAACCCCAGTTCACTGTCACTGAGCCGTACAAAAAAGGCCAGCCGTACCTAAGACGGGGCTGTACCAATTCACATTTTAACATAATAACAACCTTGATGGTCCTTGAAAGGACCTTGAACCCCACCAACTACTATGAATGCACTGTATGTATCAACCTGAAAACAGTCCACACCAGAAGGACAATAACCATCAAATAAAATTATGAAGTGAAGGTGGGTGAGAAAATTCCCTGACTGAAGACTCTCCCCGGTCCTTTCTGTATCCATCCCCTAAACACCCCCTCACCAATCATGTAAGTACCCTGACTCCATGATTACTTTAATTACCAAAACTCCTCCCATGCCAAAACTTTCCTTTTACTCAGTCTTGTAGTCCCTAAGTCAATGTCTTTTGGCTTTACTCCAGGCCTAACTATACTATGATGATGATGTCATGTGGTGAATATCACAAAAATCCACTACATCCAAAAATCTACATTGAGTACTAATGATCTGCTTCAGGTAAACTCAACATGTTTCCACCATCAGTTCACAGAGCTGGCAGTCTGTTAAGAAAGCTTTATCAATTTGTAATCTGAAACAGACTTAGGTTACGTATGTTTTGTTCAGTAGGCTTTGTCAGGTCAAACAGGTAAGCAGTTTATGCAGTTCTAGATATGATAAGATTATGTATAAAAGCTAAAAGTAGTTTAAACAGTTGAAAGCAATGTAAAAGAAAGCTGTGTTTTGTAATAGGCGAAATTCCCATCAAAATGTTCATCTTCCATGCAGGTACAGTATAACGTAAAATGACATCATGTATAGGTGGAAGCTTATGTCCATTGATTGCACAATCTGGATGAGCGCAGAACAAGTACAGAACAAATGACAACATTATTAGTCACTGTTTATCTTGGCCTTTCTGCAGCATATCTTTAAAAGGTAACTACACTTTCATGGAAATTTAAATTTATAGCAATAAATAAATAAATAATATACCATACAGAATTTCTACACAAGCCATGTTGTAATTTAAAGCAGAACTTCACCCAAAAGGCAAAGTGCTTCTTGTCTCCCCCCCCCTTTAAGTTTTGGCACTTGGCTCTTTTGAGGGGGGGAGCAGGTACCTAGTTTTGACAGGTATCTGCTCTTGTATCGGATCGCCACAACAATCTGAGCGGAAGTTCGCCCCCCCTCCCCTTCCCCTGCAGCCTTGTGGAACACGTCACAAGTACCAGAAAACTGTGGAACCATTCACAAAGCACAGCATGGCTTGCACATGCACAGTGGGAAGCCGGCAGTCACAGCCTACCCTAGGACTGCTGAAGAACCAGCTCAGGTGGGGACAGCACTGGATCCCTGGACAGTTAAGTATTCTATTATTAAAAGTCAGTAGCTTCATTTTCATTTCTAGGCTGTTTAACCGGCTCCCGCCCGCCGTACAGACAAATGACAGCGGGATTCCTTCTCATTCTGGGCCAACGTCATAGGGGCGTGCTGTGTCCCTGGGACACAGCGCGACCCAAATCTCAGTAAACTGCCGATGACGCATCTTTTTACCCATGTGATCAGCAGCTGATCACATGTAAACAGGAAGTGCCAGTAATCGGCTCTCCTTGCCTCTTCCCTGACAGAGTGTGAGGAGAGGAGAGCCGATCAGCAGCATCTCCTCACAGGGGAGACCTGAACAGATAGTTGGGGCACTGATTATCGGTGCCTTAAATATCAGTGAAGCCCCAACAGTGTCCAGCAGTGATGCCAGTCTGTGCCCATCGGTGATGCCTATTTGTGCCCATCAGTGAGGCCATTCTGTGCCCATCAGTGATGCAAGTCAGTGCTGCCTTTCAGTGCCCATCAATGCCTGCTCATCAGTGCTGCCCATCAGTGCCACCTATCAGTGCCACCTATCAGGGCCCATCAGTGCTGCATATTAGTGCCTTCTCATCAGTTCCCTTCAGTGCCGCCTCATCAGTGGCCATTAGTGCCCCCTCATCAGTGCCCATCGGTACAGCTTATCAGTGCCCATCAGCATATCAGAAACATTTCTTATTTACAAAATTTTTCTTTTTTTTTCAAAATTGTTGGTCTTTTTAGTTTTCTTAGCAAAAAATAAAAAACCCAGCAGTGATTAAATACCACCAAAAGAAACCTCTATTTGTGGGAAAAAAATATAAAAAATTAATTTGGGTACAGCGTTGCATGACCACGCAATTGTCAAAGTGTGACAGCGCTGAAAGCTGAAAATTGGCTTGGGTAGGAAGGGGATGAAAGTGTCCTGTAGGCAAATGGTTAATGGTATTGAAAAATACTTCTCCTTTTTCAATCTGCAGCCACTGTAATTTTCTGTAAAATTTATTGCAATGTGGCAACCTCGAGAACTTCTATACAATATTAGTATGCTAGTGTGATTGGCTCACTGATTTTCCTGGAAGTCTTAACTAGTATAAAAGTCACATTTTAAGCACAACCTGCAATAGTAATTTCAGTTTTAGTTAGACACTCCCCAAAAGTTAAAAACTTCTAAAGGGATGCATGTGCTGCTGCAACCATTTCCTGTTCTGAGCATCTGTGAGAAAGCACCGCAAGGTTGCAGTGAGGGGGGGGGCATAGTGGTTTGTGGCCAGAGTCTGCTGGAGCTATATGATGCTGTGCTGCCCAGATAAATACTGATCAGAGACTGCTGCTGCCATTATATTCTCTGCAATGCTACATATGAGGGGATCTGGATCCTGAAGCCTGCACTGGGGATGAGTGTTTCACTTGCTGGATGCTGTGAGTGACTATGACCATCAGCAGACCCCTGACCATCAGGAGAGGACCACTGGCTACTACTGCTGGGTGCTAGCTTATGAGTGAGGACCCGTTGAGTGCATACCTACATGGAAATGCCTGAATTCGGAAAGTGTCTGCTGTGCCTACTTGTTTTTCTGATTTCGTCTGCCCCAGTAGGGTTGTCTTAACGCCCCATTATTTGGCAGTAATCCAGTGCATCTTTGGATTACAAGATGTAGATTACAGGTGAACTAGAGAGCACTCCCACCACTTGTAAGGAAGGAAACCAGGGACTGTCCCAGCACGATTGAAAGAGAAAGATCACAAAAACTTCTATCCCTGTATGACTTTAACTTGAATTTTACAGAACCAGAACACTTGTCCAGAGACCCAAAAGAGGGTGCCTTGAGTCTGGTAGGACACCAACATCATACAAGTTAATCTGTTGTTTGCTGAGACCTAGTGTGCTTTCTTCAAGGGCCTCAACTTTGCAGACTAACCTTTTTTTTTATCTTTCACTGGCCATTGTGACAAAACTGAGTCTGTTAGAGCAAGTTAGGACTGCTCTTATATACTGTGACTAGGTAAATGCAGTTCAGTTCCGTTAATTACTGTTAGTCAGAATACTGCCGGTTTTTAACCATATCTCTCAGAGTGATGTTATTTTCTTACTGATTGTTTGTATGAGTACATTTGTTAATCATTTCTCCTTTTAGGCTCAATAAATTCTGGAAAATACCTCATGGTGTGTCGGTAGGTCCTGGGAGAGCGAGGTGAGTCATTTTCAGCTGTGCATAGAAATCACAAAACATTTCGGTGGCTCCTCTGAGGGCAGGGACTGAAAAAAATAGTGATGACCGCCTCTACAAGCCAAGTCACCACGATGAACCCATTTACTACTGCCTAGTGGTATGAAGAGCAGAATAACAAGTTTGGACTCCATGTAGTTATGCACTTTGCTAGTGTCACCTGGACAGGTGAACAGATCTAGGGACTGGAATTGACATTGATACCTGACCAGAAAACATTTGTGGTGGATACGAAAGTTGACCAGGCAGCCTCTTGCACTTACTGTATGCTTTATTAGAATGTTGGAGAGGAATCTTGACTGGCTTTCAAGGGGATAATCAATAGTTACCAGGGGATCTTAAAGCTCAGCTTACACAGTCAAGTATGCCGAACAGACACCTAGAAAGTTTCGGTTCCATAGAGTAGGAGTACTGCATACTGCTCCCACATCACCCTCAGGGTTTCCTCATGACTCATTCTTCACTGATATGGGAGAGCTAGTAGAAACCCTAGTTCAAAACTCAGCAGCATCCAACAATAATGGGTATCACAAGTTGAGATTCTATTCTGGAGAAGTCTCAGTGCCATCAGAGGAAGAAGGTTTTGAGACGTGGATAAGCTCAAGCAGTCCATACTGTGGAAAAGTGGGAAGTCGCCAACACAGTCAGGAGGCAGAGGATAATCGAGAGTCTGAGAACTCCTGCTTTTGACACCACCCAGATATTAAAAAGAGCCAGACTTTAGGACAACTGACTGTCTAGGAGCTTTTCAAGAGATTTACAGGAGAGTGGAAGACTGTTCTGGTTTACATGTTTTCACACGCCTATCAAAATAATTGAGAGGTGTTCCCTGTCTTTGTTATATGGCTGGACAGATTCTACACTAGATTAATCAGGTATCCTTTGGTATGCGGCATGGAGCCAAGCAACATGAGCAAGGCTTTGTTGACACAGACTCTTAAAGGGGCACTCCCATTAGATCCTATATTGTGAAAACATCAAACCAGAGACCAGAATGAGCGTTAAACTGATAGTAAAGCTTTTATTTATTTATTTTTTTTATTAAAATAACAAACATGTCATACTTACCTTCTCTGTGCAATGGTTTTTAGACATGTGCACACTGAAATATTTCGTTTTGGAATTTCGTTTTTGTCCTAAAAATAAATTTTAGTTACTCCCGAAATTCGTTTTTATTCATTTCATTTTTCGTTAAAAATTGCATTCGTCTGAAAATCCAAATTAAGGTCAAATCTGTCATTGAAGGCTTATGGTGTATGTCGAATGTTCAAAGAAGATTCGACGGAGCAGCTAAACTGTACGACGCCGTATAGTTTACCTGCTCCGTCGAATCTTCTTAGAACTTTCAACAGACACCATAAGCCATAGTACGTGTGTACTTAGTTCTAGATATTTTACTGCTCCTCCTCTTTGGTTTCAATCAGCCAATAACATTCATCATCATCATTATTTTTAGCTATCTTTTCTCCCCTAGGTCAAATCTTTTCTCTATGTCGAATCTTTTCTCTCTATGTAGAATAATCTTGGACTAATAGAGTTAAGGTTAGGCACATTCGACCACAGGTTTGATGGACACAGATTGGTATTGTCATCATCATGTCGAATCTCCTATCTATATCGAACTGTTGTAGCAATGAAAACAAAAATAATGCATTTGTTTTTGTCGGATCTTTAGTTTTTCGGATTCTGCACTTTCGTTATCATTTGTTAAAACGATAACGAAAATACCTGAAATTCGGACGAAAACGAATGCACGTCTAATGGTTTTGCACCAAATGCATCTGTTGTGGAGGTAGGAACTATAGGCATAGTGGATATCAAGTCTGAAATAACCAATTTAAAGACACAGATGTTTCAGATGATGGAGCTGATGACTCTGATGTCCACCAAGAAATGCCACACCTTCAGGGGAGAATGCATCAAGACCTACTCAGACAGAGGAACCACAGAATGCTCCCACTGAAAGCCATCCAGTTCAGTGGTCTGTTTTAATTGTTGAGGTAATGGTCCCTACCATCCTGACTGTTCCAGCCCATCAAGATCACATTACAAACCAGCAGAAAGCTTCAGTGGATTCCCAGTGAAGTAGCCAACTGGAAAAGAAAGAGTGGGTAAGGCCCAAATCTTAGTGTCAGATTTCATCTAAAGCATCAGTTAGGCTACCCAAATTACTCTCAGACTCTGGCCTCAGATCACAGGAGATAAGTGCACACCAAACCCAAAGCTGTCAGCCTACACAACAACAGAACTGCCATCAGACAAAGAGGGGTTCGAGCTTAAGCAGTGGGACAAGTCACCTCAGCTACTCCAAGCAAGTTCCCTGACAAGCTGGTAGGCCCTTCTCCCATAGTGCCTGTTCAAGCAAAAGGTGTACACAAAAGCCCCTCTAGACTTTGGGGCTCAAGTGACCTGGATCTACTGTGACTTCTATGACAAATACCTGAAGCATCTGCCCCTGATGCTACAGTTACTAAATCTAGATATCTGGGATATATAGATTAAGAAGCTCCTCTATGATGGGTACTTCCCAGTCAAGCTTGAATTTGATCCCAAGATAGTAGGATGGCGAGAGACTTCTGACACATTGGCCATCATGTGTTCATCATGTGTCCCTTAACTGGAGTTCCATGATAGTGGTGATGAACACTGACTTGGTCTGACAGATACTTACTCCCCTTGTTTCAGAGAGTGATGCCGTCCTTGAAAGTGTACATCCCATGTTGCGGTCAGTGTACCAGCATTTGGTTCAAATGCTGGTACAATAAAACTTTGAAAGTTGGGCAATACGGAAAAGGTCTTGCAGCAAGGTGAAGTAATGTGTCTGTGGGTATCGGTGAATTTGAATTTGGGTCCACCAGGTCCTGACGTTATTCTTTAGGGTGATCTACAGAGGAAACATTTGAGTTTGGAGTTGATCCCAGAAGTAGCTTTGACAAAGACTCTACAGAGAACCCATGGAAAAGTTTGTCAGTGTACCCAATATTACTGATTCTCCAATAAAGCTTCGGGCTTCAATGATGATAGGACAACTGAACCTAGCTACAATCCTTGCACCACCTAATGTGGGTGGGGAGGAGCCACAGAAGAGTTGTCAGAGGACCAGTTCTATCCAAATAACTCCTCTATGGTATCTGAATAGAACAAATCGGCCAAAGCACAGCTTCTAAACTGGCGGAAAGTGTTCTCCAAAGATTAAATATTTAAAATAAAATAAGAGCTTCGGAAAATTCCCCTAAAAAATTAAAACACTCCAGCAGCTGGAAAGACCCTAGTTCCCCATATAGGTCCCCTTAGAGACACACTCTAATCTTCAAGTTGTCCATATGTTACTTCATAAATCATTTTATTAAACGATTACCAGAAAGTTAGACCCCATATGCCAATAGATATTCTTAATGTGCAATAATGAAAATAGCGGCTATGTGTAGCACTTCTCTCTCAGCAACTTAAATTTATGAGGTTCTTCACTTTACACATTGCTTCCTCACATCTCCCCCACCATGTTCGGCTCTAGTACCTCCCGGCAGTGTAGGACTCCTCATGCCTGTCAAGTGCTCTGATTATGTTACTAGAAATGCTTGTTATTTGCTATCTGCACTGTTCTTTATTTCACTGCTTCTTTCTCTCAGAGTGCTGAGTGGTGATACTGAGTGATGAGTGAGGATACTGACTGCGTAGGTGACAGCACAGAGAGGGAGGCAGTGATCTTCAGCAGTGGTGTCTCCAGCTTTCATATTTAGGGGGGCACATGGGGGGACAGGGACAAAAGTAGGGGGGCAACTATAAAATGCAAATATATATATATATATATATCTCCTGGGGCCCTTTACTACGATCCCACAATGGGCCCTTTCACATGTTCTGCAGTGAGCTCCCTTCCTACTGTATTGGGCCCCCCAGGGTGGCAGAAAACAAGGGATATATGTCACCAGCATACCAAGAAAATATAAGGGTCCAAAGCAGTGGGAGAACTATCAGGGTTGCAAAGGTTGTCTTGCCACCAGGCTCTGGTGTTCTGCCACTGTGGGGTTCCCCAGCCTCCTCTTGCTGTCCTGCTCCCGCTATTGACAGCGCTGGTCTGGCATCTCTTGGAATTCACAGGCTGGTTCTCCTGTCCTAAGGACGGGAGAAATCAGTCTGTTTTTTCAGTATCTGAGAGTTCTGGTGGAGTCCTTCCTGCAACTCGCTCTTCTCCCTGCCAATGAGGATGCAGGGGAAGGACAGATCGGGCTGCCGTGGTTGTGTGAGCGCTTGCATTATGCAGTGTCAGCGAGCAGAGGGAGGGGGGAGGAATCACCCTCAGGAGCTGACTGGGGACTCTCTTCCTCTCGAAAGAGACTATGTTACTCCAGCGGTGGCCCGAGTAAGATGTGGTGCATCCGCTACGAATGTAGACAAAAAGACATTGCCTTTTTGAAAAAAAAAAAAAAAAACTGACTGGGGACTCTCTCCCTCTCGAAAGAGACTATGTTACTCCAGCGGTGGCCCAAGTAAGATGTGGTGCATCCGCTACGAATGCAGACAAAGAGACATTGCCTTTTTGAAAAAAAAAAAAACTTTTTTTTTTTAATTGGGGGGGCACAGCATAATGTTGGGGGGGGGGGGTCAGAGTCCCCTCTGCCCCCCCCCAGGGACGCCATTGATCTTCAGACTGAGATGAAAAGAGGTCTGTGTTCCATTGAAAATGAAGTAGGCAGTGATACCACATGCTGATGAATTCAGAGTAGTGCTGTCATGTCAAAAATAAAGGTAGAAACATGAACCAATCTGAGGCTGCAAATTTGTGGGACTTTTCAGGTACTCAATTTACCAACACAATAAATACATTGGAAAATGCCTTTTTTTTATTGTATTTAAAGTATAATTTTTTTTTAAATAAATATATGTACATATTTATTGCTGTTCAATTAAATGCATATATTCCATAAGTTTGTACATTACAAATCCCTTGATATATATTTGCTAACCATCAGCCTTAGTACTTATACAGCTAGACATAATCCAACTCTATATTGTATCAACCCTTGTCATGTCAGTTGATGGAAAAACTGGCCTGCTGCTTCAGGAGAAACACAGAGGTAATTGTCAGTAACAAATTATAATCTGAGAATGTGATCCATCATATGCATATCTACTATATACAACACTCTAACTTACTTTGTATAATAATGATTGTGTTGCATCCAGTATCCTGCACCAAGTCATAAGAGGGGGTAAAGGGAAGGGGAAAGACAAAAGGTAGAAGCATACTATATTTTTGCCACATTAACAATTATTTTTCTGTATTTACAGTGTTTACAAAATAATAAAATATGGTGAAATGTGCAGTGTACTGCATGGATGTACAAATAATGTATTTATGTGCTCTCTATATATATATATATATATATATATATATATATATATATATATATATATTATATATATATGAAAAATTTGGGTGGGTTACTTCAAATGTTCCTCTGGTTCTCAATGTAGAGATCAGTATCAAGGTGGACTCCCAATATTCCACCAATATACAATAGAAAAAACAACGGGACACGTTCTCCAATGCAATAGAAAAAACAACGGGACATGTTCTCCAATGCAAAATGTATTTATATCAAATGCTCTTCAAGGCATAAAATTGTTACACGCTACTGTATAGTTACAAGCATTCCATGCTTTTCATCAGGCTTGGCGCAATGATCTACTTTCAGCCACATACTTTTATACTAACACTCCAGGGTGTAGCCTCACAAGTGTATCACATCATTTCAATCATCACTAATTATCTACAGACAATTTAACCTGTTGTCATACCTCAAGCCTACTCACATGAGCAGCTAAACATCATTGTTACATGATCATCATTCATCTAATACTTACACTTTTGAAATAAAGGGAGAATTTCAATTCTTGTATCAAAATGATAAGAGGTTAATCATCATTAAATAAAAACAGAGGGAACCCCAAAAAAACAGAAAATTTAAACAAAAATGCATACAAAATGCATAAAACCGCAAAATACAACCGTATATTTCATTAAGACAGTTTGTCAGGCCAAATCCATCTTCAAACACATTCCATAGTCCTGTCCTGTATAGTTCCAATCATCCTGAAAGGAAGAATGAAATATATCTCTCACAAGTTCATAAAAATAGGTCATAATCCCTATTCATTCCCTCGGGGTGCAGGGACCTCAATTTGTTTATCCACCATACTTCTCTCCGTTTCAATTTAAATATCCTCTCACCCTTCTCCGATCTCTAAGTACCTCTTCTACAATCAAAATCTCAAGTCTGAATCACTATGGCTCTGTTCTACAAAATGCCTAGAGACTGGCAAACCTGGCTGCTTATGTCTAATAGTACTGCGATGCTGGGCAATCCTGTCTTTAATTTTTTGTGTAGTCTCACCAACATATATTAAATTGCAGGGACATGTTAAAATATAAATGACATGAGAGGATTGGCAAGTATGAAAACCTTTCACCTTAATTTTTTCACCACTACCAGGATGAATAAAATAATCACCCTTCATCAATAAATTACATTGAATGCAATTTAGGCAAGGAAAACAACCATTCCTCTTTTTACCTAAAAATGTCGTTTTTCAATTGATGTTCCCTTGGCCGATATTCAGACCTTATTAATGAGTCTCTAATTGTCCTATTCCTCCTGTATGCCTTAATTGGTAGCTGCTGAAATTCTTCTATCTGAGGATAAGCCCGTCTAAGCAATGGCCAATGCCTTTAACCACTTGCTGACCAGCCACCGCATTTGTACTACGGCAACATGGCTCGGCTGCGCGAATCAATGTCATGTCACGTCGCTTTTATCTTTGGCCACTAGGGTCGTGATCACCGCCAGGCTCCCGCGATCGCTTGGGGCACACGGAGAACCAGGATCTGTGTGTGTAAACACACAGATCCCGATTCTCTGAGGGGAGAACAGACAGATCATCTGTTCATACAGAGTATGAACAGCGATCTGTCATCTCCCCTACACAGTCCCCTCCCCCCTCTCCAGTTAGAACACACACTAGGGAACACAACCCCTTGAGCGTCCCCTATGGTTAACCCCTTTCACTGCCAGTGACATTTTTACAGTAATCAATGCATTTTTATAGCACTGATCGCTGTAAAAAAGACAATGGTCCCAAAAATGTGTCAAAATTGTCCGACGTGTCTGCCATAATGTCGCAATCCCGATAAAAATCGCAGATCGCCACCATTACTAGTAAAAAAAATGATAATAAAAATGCCATAAAACTATCCCGTTTTGTACTTTTGCGCAAACCAATCAATATACGCTTATTGCGTTTTTTTTTAACCAAAAATATGTAGAAGAATACCTATCGGCCTAAACTGAGGGAAAAAAATAGTTTTTCTATATATTTTTGGAGGATATTTATTATAGCAAAAAGTAAAAAATAATGTGTTTTTTTTCAAAATTGTCACTATTTTTTGCTTATAGCGCAAAAAAAAACAAAAAACGCAGAGGTGATCAAATACCACCAAAAGAAAGCTCTATTTGTGGAAAAAAAAGGACGTCAATTTTGTTTGGGTGCAACGTTGCACGACCGCGCAATTGTCAGTTAAAGCGACGCAGTGCCGAATCGCAAAAAGACTCTGGTCAGGAAGGGGGTAAAATCTTCCGGGGCTGAAGCGGTTAATAACTCTGACTATATATCCTCACTATAGCTGTGGAATTGAAGGATAAAAGGTAATCTCCTCACATCACGTCTATGTGTGCCTGTACCAGTCCTATTCTCATCCTGCAAAATTTTCCTATACTCCTGTGCAATAATGTTTTCAGGATATCCCCGCTCTCTAAACTTGTGACACAGGTACACATAGACGTGAGGTGAGGAGATTACCTTTTATCTTTCAATTCCACAGCTATAGTGAGGATTAGGGATGAGCTCCGGCGTGTTCGCATGGCGCACGTGCCGAGCCCGCCAGGAAGTCGGCACGGCGCAGCGCTAATCACAGGCAGGGAGACATTTCCCGATGTGCGGCTGCAGAGATCGGGAAATGTCTCCCTGCCTGTGATTAGCGCTGCGCCGTGCCGACTTCCTGGCGGGCTCGGCACGTGCGCCATGCGAACACGCCGGAGCTCATCCTTAGTGAGGATATTTTCATAGGTATTAAAAGGCATTGGCCATTGCTGAGATGGGCTTATCCTCAGATAGAAGAATTTCAGCAGCTACCAATGAAGGCACACAGGAGGAATAGGACAATTAGAGACTCATTAATAAGGTCTGAAGATCGGCCAAGGGAACATCAATTGAAAACGACATTTTTAGGTAAAAAGAGGAATGGTTGTTTTCCTAATGCCTAAATTGCATTCAATGTAATTGATGAAGGGTGATTATTTTATTCATCCAGGTAGTGGTGAAAAAATTAAGGTGAAAGGTTTTCATACTTGCCAATCCTCTCATGTCATTTATATTTTAACTTGTCCCTGCAATTTAATATATGTTGGTGAGAATACACAAAAAAAAAAGACAGGATTGCCCAGCATCGCAGTATTATTAGACATAGGCAGCCAGGTTTGCCAGTCTCTAGCAGTGTTGCCAACCTACCATATTGAAATTTACTAACACAACACCCAAAATTTACTGGCACAGTCAAGTTTTTAATGGCATATTTAAAAGTTACAGAATTACAGTTTTACGTGCAAATTTCAGTATTTAGGCTACAAACAAGTACAATATACAATTAACAAAGTGATTTAAGGTAGATATTAAGGCAAAAACATATTACAGTACTTATTTTATTTTCAATATAGTAAATAAGTAGCTCAGGGACAGGAATCAAGAGGGCAAGAAATTAGAATGGGTGGCACATACACATGCAATTGACTGTCATAGTGATACTGACAGCAGTGTGCAGCAGCACAGATGATAATGGCACCTCACCAACATGACACCTCCCCTCCTGAGTCACAGTGACCCTCTCTGTCCATGCCAGGTTGTCCCTTCAGTCCACTCCCAGCTTGCCTTCCTCCCATTCCACAGACCTGCACATGAGGCCCTGGCTGCTCTGTTCCCATGCACCATGACTTCATGCGACACACTGCCGGCACAGTCCGAACACACTGTAGCAGGCACCCAGATGGTCTTGGCCAAACGCCACAGCCATATTTTTTTACTGGCAACCTTTTTCTTTCACTGGCATTTACTGGCAGGAGAAAAGTGTCCATTTTTTACTGGCTGCCAGTACAAATACTGGTGGTTGGCAACACTGGTCTCTAGGCATTTTCTGGAACAGGGCCATAGTGATTCAGACTTGAGATTTTTGATTGTAGAAGAGGTACTTAGAGATCGGAGAGGGGGTGACAGGATACTTAAATTGAAATGGAGAGAAGTATGGTGGATAAACAGATTGAGGTCCCTGCACCCCAAGGGAATGAATAGCGATTATGACCTATTTTTATGAACTTGTGAGAGATATATTTCATTCTTTCTTTCAGGGTGAATGGAACTATACAGGACAGGACTATGGAATGTGTCTGGAGATGTCTTAACCACTTGAGGTCCGAGCCATAGCCAAGCCATAGCCGAATGACGGCTACAGCGCAGACCTCAATCTCCGGGAGGACGTCATATGACGTCCTCCCCTATGCACGCGCACCGCGCGCACCCTGCAGGGCGCGCGGCGTGCGCGCACCCTGCAGGGCGCGCGGCGTGCGCACTGTGATCACCGAGTCACGGAGACTCGGAAGATCACAGATCCGAGTAAGGGGCCGGTCCCGGCCCCTTACCATGTGATCAGCTGTCAGCCAATGACAGCTGATCACATGATATAAACAAAACCTCGGTGATCGGTTTCGTTTTCTCCTCACGCTGACAGCGTGAGGAGGAAAAAAAAGCCGATCACCGGCTCATGTCAAAGGGACATCGGTCCCGAAGAGGAAGGAGGCACAGATGCCTCATCTGTGCCTCCAAGTGCCATCTGCCAGTGCCCACAGTGCCCACAAGTGCCACCTATTAAAGCCCACAAGTGCCACCTATTAAAGCCCACAAGTGCCACCTATCAATGCCCACAAGTGCCACCTATTAGTGCCACCTAGCAGTGCTGCCATCAGTCAGTGCCCAATCAGTGCCCAACACTGCCACCCATCAGTGCCCATAACCGCCACCCATCAGTGCCCATCACTGCCACCTATCGGTGCCCATCAGTGCCGCCTCATCAGCGTACATCAATGAAGGAGAAAAATTAACTGTTTGCAAAAATTGATAACAAAATATAAAAAAAATATAATTTTTAAAAAAAAAATTCTGTCTTTCTGAGGAGAGAAGAGAAGGACAAAGCGGAGCCTGCAGGCTCTAAAGGTATCCATTTGAACCTTTTTGCCCCAGGGAACAAACTGTGAAAGTTTGGGCAGGAAATATGGTACTGGGAGGAAGCCGTGGCAGAAATAAAAATCACCTCACAAAGAGCTCACAGGCACTCACTGCAGCTGAAGCAGCTCCAGTCACCTCACAAGATACAGCATCAGGGCGCTCTCACAGACAGAATATGTCACAGCAAGACTCTCCATTTGAGTCAGATACACAACAAATCCTCTCACAAACTTCTCCACAAGCCTCCTCAGCATCCCCAGTAATATTATTACAATTTGAAAAGATGCTTCATAAGGCTTTAAAACAAACCTCAGAACAAATAACAAACAGCCTAACCAAAGAAATAAGAGAGCTGGGAAACCGCACCGCAGCCTTAGAAATAAAAATTGATGAAATTGAAATTACAACCCAAGAAAATATAACAGAATTGGAACAATTAAAAGAAGAGAATTTAATACTTCAAACTAAGCTCGAAGATTACGAAAATAGAGCCAGACGTTCAAACTTGCGCATAAGGGGAATACCTGAAACTGTGACAGACCTGCAATCTACTATTACTGCTCTATTACAAGAACTAAAGCCAGATATCCCTATTGAACGTTTAGAACTGGACAGAGTACACAGAGCCCTCACAGCCAAAAAGAAAGATGGACCCCCACGTGATATAATCACAAAATTTCATTATTACAGAACGAAAGAACAAATACTAAACAAAGAACAAATTGCTGCAAGAGAAAAAAAGGAACTTAATTTTCAAGGACACAATTATCAAATTTTTGCTGACCTATCCCAACTTACTATTACTATAAGACAATCCATGAAACCCCAACTAATAGAACTGCAATGCCACAACATTATGTATCAATGGGGCTTCCCCTTTTCAGTCAGATTTAACTACCAAGGTACAATTTACAGAAGCAGATCAGCAGATGAACTACAACAAACCCTTTTAAAATTAAATCTGACAGAACCCACAAGCAGCAACACCCCCACACGCAGAAGAATGGCATCATCTTCACCTTCAGGCAGCACCCAGAAAATTTCAGAACAAAATGGGAATCCTCATTCTCACAAAAGAGGCCGTTATGCCACATCATCCATGGACCAAGAAGATTCAATGGACTGACATCCTAATTCCTGATATCTCTTCATTTATTATACTAAGAGATGGTTCTCTATAAAAAAACCTGTATTTATAACTGAATGTAACTGCATTCTGATAGTCACACACTGTGTGGGATCATGTTACATTGCAGTTATATTTCTTATTACTTCTGATTCATATAGCCTTAGAATATATAAGTGAAATAAGGAAATTCTTGTTCAGTTATATATTTTCAGGTAATAACAATAGATTTATTACTTTTTAGGACAAATATGTTCAATAATCCAGAAGTAATGGAAGCTTTTTCTTTCTTTTCTTAAAACAAATATATTAGTACCTAACTAGTTCCTAGAACTATGTTTTTGTTTATTCTAATCTGAAGCAATACAACCTCAATTTTATGAGTTAACATATCTAAACAGTTACATATGAATAAAATATGTAATTGTTTACTCTAAAAGGGTTAAAATCCCAAAATAATTCAAATTATCTTCATCAATACCAAAGTTATTAACAGTACCTTTCTAACTGAATTATTTAGCCTATGGCAAGACTAACCATATACAACCACCCTGGAATAAATAATTTCAACAAAAACTATATTCTGCACTCCAATTAATGAATCATCATTTTGATGTCTTTTGACATAGCACTTCTCTCCTGTAAGCGGAAGATCCGTGTACCCCCATTAGCCCTCCTCATTCTCCCAACCATATTATGTGGGAGTGTGACGAAGGCACTTATTCCCCTGAGAGAGATATTTATTCTCTTTCACGGGTAAATTGTGATTACTTGCAAAAAATAATTTATACAATGTATCATCTAATCTCATATGTTTTTTGTTTACTCTTTACTCCAGAATTCACTGGTTTCTTTTCTATCTTTTCATCTCTTCAGTCCACACAGGTTGATCTGCGCAGTCAGCTCTGCATAACAAAAAGAAAGTCAAAACTATTTGATCTGTTACCATGGCACCACTGAATATACTTTCCCTGAATGTTCAGGGAATAAATGTCCCTCAAAAAAGGACCAAAGCCTTCCGTACTTTCCATAACAAGAAGGCTCACATAGTATGCCTCCAAGAAACACACTTCACCAAAGATTCTACTCCAAAATATATTTCTCCTTTTTATCAACAAATTTACACGGCTTCTGCCTGTACCAAACAAAGGGGTACTCTAATTGCATTTCACCGATCCACACCATTCACCTTATCATCAGAAATTAAAGACCCAGAAGGTAGATACCTGATACTCATGAGTTATATAATGGATACAGCAATCACGGTGATTTCCTACTACGCTCCTAACAAACAACCTACACCATTCCTCTCACATATATTACAAGTGATTAATACACACAAAATAGGAACAGTGATAATGTGCGGGGATTCGAACCAGGTCCTCCTCCCATTTCTAGATAAATCACCTTTTACACCATTCAAAATAACCTCTAGATTACCTTTTTCTCAACTTCTTTCCAAATACAATCTGGTAGATTCGTGGAGAGAAAGTAACCCAATGAAAAAACAATTCACTTATTTCTCGCACCCTCATCAAACCTTCACCAGAATAGATCATATTTTTCTAACAATAGGAATGATACCAGAAATTATTGCATCAGATATAATTCCGATTCCGTGGTCTGACCATAATGCAGTATACACTACTATAGCCTCAGCCTCAGCCTCAAAAGCGCATGACCCAACGTGGTACTTACCAAACATAATGCTCAAACACCCACTACATCAGATGGCCATTGAACAAGCTTTAAAGGAATACATATCAATTAATAATACAACAGACATTTCCCCAATAACACTGTGGGAAGCTCATAAGCCTGTCTTGCATGGTACAATACAAAGACAAATGGCACTATTTAAACGGGAACGCAAAAATCTAGCAAAAAAACTAGAACTCAATTTTAATGCAGCCTACATATCATTCCAAGATAATCCATCTCAGAGTACAAAATCTCATCTGGAAAAATCTAGATTGGAATACGATCTATTTCTCACTGAGTCAGTTGATAAATCCCTCAAACGCTCCAAACACATTTCTACATGAATACAAACAAACCAGGTACATATTTGGCTCGGGCACATATTTGGCTTGGGCATTAAATTCAACTAACAAATCTTTCAAACCAATACGTTTGAAATTATCAAAAAATGTTTATACTTGTAATCCAGTTAAAATAGTCCATAAATTTCACTCACATCTCGCAACTTTATACAAGACAAACAATGAATTTAATCCTACAGAGGCTGAATCCTTCTTCTCAAAAATAACCTTACCTGAGTTGTCTCAGAATCAAAAAAGCAGTTTGGATGAGCCTATAACTATAGATGAAGTTGCTAACGCCATAAAAGACCTAAAACTTAACAAAAGACCAGGCCCAGACGGCTACTCGGCTTTATACTATAAAACATTCTCAGAAATACTCTCTCCCATTCTCACTGAAACTTTTAACAAACTTCTAGAAGGACATTCGTTTCGGCAAGAAACACTAATGGCAATTGTTTGTATGATCCCAAAACCCCTTTCTGATGATATTTCCTGTGTGAATTATCGGCCTATCTCTCTGTTAAACCTTGATATTAAATTATTAGCAAAAATAATAGCAAAACGCCTCAATAGCATTATAGGAAAATTAATACATAGAGATCAAGTAGGCTTCATGTCAAATAGACAGGCAGGCGATAATATACGCAGGGCAGTGTTATTGGCACATATTGCTAAAAAACGGAAAATCCCTTTATGTTTTCTATCTCTCGATATTAAGAGGGCATTTGACACAGTATCCTGGCAATATATGCAATATTCATTACAAAAATGGGGTTTTGGACCCCACTTTTTAACATGGATCAAAGCATTATATAATAAACCCAAAGCCTATATAAAATACGTTGGATACAAATCTGATGCCTTTAATATCGAAAGAGGTACCCGACAGGGTTGACATTATCTCCCTTATTATTTGCCCTTATACTCGAACCCATGGCCCAATACATCAGAACAAACCAAACTATAACTGGCATTGAAGTAGGAGGTATTACACACAAATTATGTGTATTTGCAGACGATATATTACTTTTTCTATCATCACCACAGGTCTCTGGTCCTAACTTAATACCAGCTCTTGATGGATTTGCAGCCCTATCCGGCCTTATGATTAATCCTAAGAAATGCCTAGTGCTTAATATTTCGCTCACAAACATGGAATTGATCCCGGCTAGGGTTGCACTCCCATTCACATGGGCAGAAAAATCAATCCCATATCTTGGAATTCATTTAACAGCATCTCATTCTGACTTATTCTCAACCAATTATCCTCCTGTATTAAGACAGATCACAAATCTAATAAAACAATGGTCGCAACTTCCTTTATCCTGGATAGGGAAGATTAATGCAATCAAAATGACTATTCTACCCAAATTGCTTTATCTATTCAGAGTCCTCCCTATTCCAATTCCTTCCTCTTTTTTGAGAATAGTACAAAAAAGAGCAACTTCATTTATATGGGGCTCTTCTAAACCACGTATACCTATACACACACTACATCTTCCCAAAAATAAAGGAGGCCTGGGATACCCTAATTTTACTAACTACTACAGAGCAGCACATTTGGCCAGTCTGTCCAAATACCATGCAAAACAGGAAATCCCATTATGGGTATTTATAGAGGCTTCAGAAAATGACCCTCTATTAATATCAAACTTGTTATGGCTTGATCCTAAAGACTGCTTTAAAATTCATAATCCCATAACTAAACACTTCTTATCTCTCTGGGATAAACTAAAAACCAAATATCAGTTACAATCTCCACACAATCCTCTCCTTTCTTTTATCAGAAATCCGGCTTTTTATCCGGCATGGATCTACCCAAATTCTTTTAAAGCTTGGGCAACATCAGGCATTCAGACACTAAATGACTTCATAGCATCTAAATCATTCCTTTCATTCCCATCGCTTAGAGAAAAATATGATCTACCAAACTCTGAGATATTTAGATATCTCCAAATCAAAAATTTCTATACACCATTCCTAAAGGGGGATACACCATTATCCCAATTATCCATTTTTGAATCAATCTGTACAAAAGATCCATTTGCTAAAGGTACAATTTCATCACTTTATAATCAATTATATGTAGTAGTAAATCTTAATAGACCCTCTTACGTTCAGAGGTGGGAGGAGGACCTGGGACGAACTTTAGAAGACACGGACTGGTCTAACATATGGCTCACATCTAAGTCATCTTCACCCAACATCTTAGCACTGGAGACAAATTATAAAGTCCTAACTCGCTGGTACCTTGTACCCGCTAGAGTGGCAAAATATTCACCTAATACCTCAGCTCTTTGTTTTCGAGGATGCCCAGAAATAGGCACACATTTACACATATGGTGGACGTACCCAGTAATCCAAACCTTCTGGAAGGAAGTCTTCGTGATTGCATATAAAATATTTAAAAAAATAATACAACCAGATCCATATATAACTTTACTTAATCTAAAACCGGAATGGTTAATACTCTCTCAATTCAAACTTATGATCCAACTAATAACGGCTGCAAAACAAACAGTGGCCAAGGCATGGAAATCTCCTACGTTGGTACTAGCAGAAACAATTCACAGAATGAATAATACAATGTCCCATGCTAAGATGGTAGCCATCGATCAAAATCAAATTCCAAAATTTGAAAAACTTTGGCATCCTTGGATAAAACAACAATTCCTGTCAAATTTCAATGACTCTGTCCTGTTGCCATGGTAACAGATTAAATGACTTACACCCATTCTAAGGCTTCAAAGAGAACTAAAAAGAATAATAAACTGACGAGCGGGACAACCTTGTGGACCATACCTCTGCCTTTCTACCCTTTTTCTTCTTTCTCTTTCCTTTTCTCCACCTTACGATTAAAGCTCATTATCAGAATTTATTTGACCTATATACACTCTACCTGTAAACAATATATATAGTAGGTATAAATCATTTAAATACCTACAAAAGTAACTAAGGAAATGATATATATCTTTAATTTAGGTTTACGTGAACCCAATGTTTAATATTTGAAATGTCATGATATTTACCTATATAATCCCTACTGTAAAACAATGAACTTACTTTATAGATCCTTGTAAACTTACTTTATGTATCTTTATAATATTGTATACTCAATAAACTTCTTTTGACAAGGATATATGAAGCAAGAGTGATTGCATCTATTATGACTTGTTGCATTTATTGTATTTTTTATGAGGTATAGTGCTGGTTGTACTCTCTAACACCGCGTGGTAGGCCGGGACCTCTCTCTCCATGCATGGAGGTCCGTCTTGCATCAGGCCCGGGAGGAAGAGCATAGTTGCCAACATTGAAAAAAAAATATGTGGGACACTTTTTTGGCTGTAGGCGGAGCTGTACAATAATTAGGGGGCGGGGCATTCGTTTGTAGGCGTGGCTTCGGAAAAATCCATAAGTGTGTCACGCGCCACGGCGGAAAATGGGCGTGGCTTAAGTGAAAAGTGGGTGTGGCTTACGTGGAAGTGGACGTGGCTTAAATAGGCGTGGCTCAAGAGGGTGTGGTTAGAGTCTGAGATTAATGAGGGATGGAGAGGGAAAGGGGGAGAAGGAAAGGGGGAGAGGGAAATGACGGGACAGCAGCCCCAGATCCTACACAATAGAAATATATGTATTCTAGAAAGTTTAACAATCAGCAGACAAAGATACTCCAAACGCCTGGTGTTAACGCTTCAATCATCCCGGCACCATGGTTGTTATGGTGTCAGGATGATTGAAGCGCATTATTTCTATTACTACATTGTAATATAAAATTAAATCATTCAACTCACCATAATGCCGAATCAGCGGGATCCCTGAGCGTGTCACTAGCCACATCGCCTGCCACCAGCAGGGTCTGTCCTTGCATCAGGTGCCCCCGGCAGAGTCTGTCCTTGCATCAGGTGCCACCAGCAGAGTCTGTCCTTGCATCAGGTGCCCCCGCCAGAGTCTGTCCTTGCATCAGGTGCCCCCGGCAGAGTCTGTCCTTGCATCAGGTGCCACCGGCAGAGTCTGTCCTTGCATCAAGTGCCCCCGGCAGAGTCTGTCCTTGCATCAGGTGCCACCAGCAGAGTCTGTCCTTGCATCAGGTGCCCCCGCCAGAGTCTGTCCTTGCATCAGGTGCCCCTGGCAGAGTCTGTCCTTGCATCAGGTGCCCCCGGCAGAGTCTGTCCTTGCATCAGGTGCCCCCGGCAGAGTCTGTCCTTGCATCAGGTGCCCCCGGCAGAGTCTGTCCTTGCATCAGGTGCCCCTGGCAGAGTCTGTCCTTGCATCAGGTGCCCCCGACAGAGTCTGTCCTTGCATCAGGTGCCACCAGCAGAGTCTGTCCTTGCATCAGGTGCTACCAGCAGAGTCTGTCCTTGCATCAGGTGCCCCCGCCAGAGTCTGTCCTTGCATCAGGTGCCCCCGCCAGAGTCTGTATAGACCCCCTCAGTGCAGACCCCCTCCATCAGTGCAGATCCCCCCTCTATTAGTGCAGACCCCCCTTCAGTGCAGCCCCCATCTATTATTGCAGCCCCCCTCTATTAGTGCAGACCCCCCCTCAGTGCAGCCCCCCTCTATTAGTGCAGCCCCCCCTCAGTGCAGCCCCCCTCTATTAGTGCAGCCCCACCTCAGTGAAGCCCCCCTCTATTAGTGCAGACCCCCCTCAATTAGTGCAGCCCCCCTCAGTGCAGCCCCCCTCTATTAGTGCAGACCCCCCCTCAGTGCAGCCCCCCTCTATTAGTGCAGACCCCCCTCAGTGCAGCCCCCCTCTATTAGTGCAGCCTCCCGTTAGTGCAGCCCCCCTCAGTGCAGCCCCCCCTCAGTTAGTGCAGCCCCCCTCAGTGCAACCCCCCTTAGTTAGTGCAGCCCCCCTCAGTGCAGACCCCCCTCAGTGCAGCCCCCCCTCAGTGCAGCCCCCCCTCAATGCAGCCCGGCCCCCGCTCAGTGCAGGAGCGGCCGGTGTTCTGCCGAGAAAGTTCCACTCGGCAATAGAGGACCCCCTGTACTGTGCAGGCGCAGCGCTTGTGCAGTACGGGGCTGGGGAACTTTCAGCAAGACACGGCGACGACGCCGTGTCTTCTGCTCGCTTCAGTGGAGAGGCGAGGGGCCCTGCAACTAAAGAAGCCGCTTCATTGGCTGCACAGATCGAGCCCCCTTCCCCTCTCCACTCAACACTAGAGGAAGATAGAGCGGCGGCGCCGGCCGCCATTTTGTTGGAGCCCGCTGCTCCAAAAAAACAAAAAAAACAATATTCCCGATTTTCCTTATGGAAAATCCCGATTCGGGACACTCTCCAATCAGGACGAGGGTCCCAAAATCGGGATTGTCCTGGGAAAATCGGGACTGTTGGCAACTATGGAAGAGAGCTCTGTGCAGGGTTTTGCTTCTTTTATAGTTACTCCCAGCAACCTTCTAGATGGTAGCAGAGATATCTGGAATATGTAGTCCAGCCACATAATCATGTGAAGCAATTATCAGTCGGGACTCAGAACTACTCATCCCGCAATCCCTTTTGTTTGGCACACAAATATGATGTCACCTGTTATACTGATCACTAGAGGGACATGCGATGCATGGAAGTGCCAGAGGGTACTGTACTTTACGATTGTAGTCCATATTGCTACATAAAGTTGGGATCGAAGTGGAAAGGGAGAAGCTGGGAAGATGAGGAGGAGCGTGACTCTTGATGAATAGCATTGTAGTGCTGTTCCCAACGAGTCAAATGGTGTGAGGTCTGGTGTTTCTTCATATGCATGATATCTAAAAGGCTAGGGGTATTGCCATGCTTGATTCGCTGGAGGCAGAGAGTGCAATTAACAATGGTACGGTCTGCTGCACACATGCTGAAAAAGGCCCACATTGGTGAGCTGTGGGGAGTTGACAGGGGACAACAGTGCCCTACATCTTTGGAGCTCTGCCACCCAGTGGAATATAGCATCTTTTCCCTCCACTTCCTTGTGAGCTGCCCCTGAATGATGTCCTGCCTTGCTGGGGTTGTACCTCTGTCTCACTTTCCACCTCTGCTCACTTTCAGCCACTCCGGTACATCATATACTGTCTGTCGGTCATACTGTTATGCCATGGGTGACATCTTTTAAATAAGGCCCCTTTCCTGTCAGCTTTTCAGGTGGACCTGATCAGACTTTGCAGTCTCCTCTATGGAACGGTGGATGTCAGCTAACACATGTCCTCTGACACCCGCCGCCATCCGATTCGATCCTGTCCGCAAAATCCTGATAGATGGTGGTCCTATTTTCCATCTATTTGGCAAGAATCGGATAGGGTTGGTTAAAAACGGCCATGCGGTCCATTTCCATCCAATTTCCCAATAGAGGAGAGCAGGACTCTGTCCGTGTTCGCTCTGCACAGTGAGCAGAAACAGACCTGTCATCCTCCGGCTCAGTGGGGATCAGCGAAGTGCTGGTGCTTTGTGGCAGCCACCGCTTTCGGTAGTGATACTAATAGTTCAGGTGACAGCACAGCAAGTGAAGCAGTGATCCGAAGAATAAGATGAGGAGAAGTCTGTATTCCATCAGAAAAGAAGTAGGCAGGGCTGACACTTCATTTTTAGGAATTCAGAGATGTGTTAAGTCAAAGAGTAATGTAGGAGCTATATTTCTGGCACATCAACACATATTTTTCTGTACTTGCAGTGTATTTAAAGGGACACAACTTGGGAAAATGTGCATGCACTGCGGAGATGCACAAAATATGTAGAATTTTTTTTTTGCCCTGACATACACTTTATCTTTCTGCATAGTGATCACAGGTGTAAATGTAATGACAAATAGTGCCATCTTGTGGTTGTATATTTTTCTGCAGCTCAGTGAACGCTTGCTATTACAGTATGTAATGCACAGTTCCATTTACTGGCTGCATAACAAAATGCATCTTAAATCATATAGAGAGCAATGCAATTTTTTTAGCTGTTCATTAGTTTGTGGTTGTATGGATATTGATTATAGCCAAACAACTCCAAATATAGCTTTGCTTGCTCCAAATATATATTTCTTGCAGTCAGGCTGTTTGTGCTTATTAAAGTGGAGTTCCAACCCCCCCCAAAAAAAAAATTAGAAATGTGTTTAAAAAAAAAAAAAACATTTGGAGAATTTTTATTTTTTTTTACTCACCTCTAAATGCCTGTTGCTAGGGGGTCCCTCGTAGTCTGCCTCCTTCGGTGCCTGGGCTCCTGACGTTACTTCCCTCGGCGCAGGAAGGGAGATCACCTCTCTCCCCTCCCTCTTGTCAATCATCTGGGACACGTGACCGGTCCCAGATGATTGCGGTGCCAGTGACAGCGCATGGCGCGGCTCGCGCATGCGCAGTGGTCAGAATGTCGGCGCCGCCGAGCGGAGGGGGGGACAAGCGGGGCTTCGAACCCCCGCATCGCTGGACCCTGGGACAGGTAAGTGTCCAATTAAAAGTCAGCAGCTGCAGTATTTGTAGCTGCTGACTTTAATTTTTTTTTTTTAAATGGGAACCCCACTTTAAGAATTGTTAAATCAATTGGATTAAAAAAAATTGTACTGCAGCCTATCCGGTAAACTATAATGATATAAAGTATTTTTTTAATATTGGATAGAATGGGGAGGGATTAAAACCCCTGTCAGTTATTTCCCCCCATTAGGAAGACCCCCCCTCTCTATTTTTTCTCTATTTACTGTTATGACAAGAGTGAAAGTAAAATAAAATCCCAAATTCTGGTTGTCACCAGGATAGTATTAAAGCTAAATCTTCCACTGGTGACTACCAAGGATTTCGCTCGCTTTGGAGGGATTTCCTCCCACTTTCTGTTTTGGCAGTGGGACAGGAAGTGAAGGAAAATCTCCCCAATGGGACACAGATCGCAAACAGAAAAAATAATTGACAGGGGTTATGAACTACCCTTACTTTTTAAATGGAAAAAAAAGGTTTGCCTATAGTTCTACTGTAAGGAAAGATGATTGTGTTCAATAATGATTACTGCCATTATCCATTATGTTCTATAAGATCTGTGTAGCAGTGTACATTCTCACTGTGTGGACGTCAGAGTGTTTTATTAAAAATTGTGTAATTTGTCATTGGTGCACTAGGAGTTGAAAACTTCTGGAGGGCCAACACACTTCCACAGTAAGTTTTTTTCTTTTTGATAGGAGATACTTCCGTAGGAGTTGCAAATGTCAGGGTTTCCCACTGCTGCACAGCCAGTCACATAGGATTTTTACAGAAAACAGTCTTTTGGTTGGTTTTGTTGTTAGAGGATAATAACTTGAATGGGGTGAGGGATTATGGGATGCCCAACTTGAAAATAATGACAGAACCAGGGACAATTTCCTCCCTATTTACAGCTTCATCTCCTTCCTCCTGCACAATATCTTGATCCTCTGTACAGCTCCACTGGATTCACTCCCTTAAGAGATAACAATCTTTTTGTTAGTGTAGCGAGGTCCCGGACCTCTAGAGGCCTAATGGTGACTTCCAGGGTCAGGAAGGCTGACATCCTTCTGTGTAGAGTGGGTTACAAGGCATGGTGGGTGTAATACAAGTTGAAGTGATGGGCGCCAGACATATTTTAAATGCAAAGAAATTTATTGTCTCTTGGACAAGAACTGTGGGAGAGAGTGTTAGGGCCAGGACACCCTAAGTAGATGCAATGATGATTGGCAGACTCAGAGACTTCTAGAGGTAGACAGCTATACAGTGGAAGGCCTCCAGCCGGGCACCACTTCTGTATAGGTAGGACCACTGTCTCCTATGGCAACAAATCTTGTAACAGTCACTGATGTTAATTGTACTTAACTATTGGTAACACAGAATAGTTCTCTTTGCACCCTACAGTCGCTCACTGTAGCTCTTCACTCACTGAGCTCCGAGTCTCTTATTAGACTCTCAGACTCAAATGCCACTGGATCCCTGAGCTCTTCCACTTCCATTACTCAGTATCTTCCTCAAGCGTCACCCCCGCTTCCCTGCTGGGTCCCTGGCTTGGCGCTCACAGATACTCTTCAAGCGTCACCCCTGCTGTCCCTGGCTTTGCACTCGCTGATGCTCCTCAAGCATTACCTCTGATGTCCCGCTGGGTCCCTGGCTTGGCACTTGCTGACGTTTTCCCACTTCTTCACTGTCCCTGGTTGGTGAGAAGACTGCTCTGATACTGGCTCCAGCTTACAGTGGTCTCCGGTAACAAGGTGGATGGTCCCTTAGTGGCGACAGCTTCCCCTCTACCTCCGACCACAACTAGCTCCCTGTCCGGCAGAACCGTTACTCTCGGTTGGACTCCAATACTGCAGTTCCAACCCTATGGTGCTTCTCCTGCTTCTGGGTAGGGTCAGACAGCCTAGCAGCCAGATGCCGTTGGGATAGGCCTCAGGCTTCTGGCCTAGCAGCCCTGGGCAGCTTAACACACGTCCACCCAGACAGCCGTCCAGGTGGCACAGCCCCTGACTCCACCCAAATAAATAAGCTCTCCCAGCAGGCCATGGGACTAAAGAAACCCCCTGCCAATTGGCTGAGACACCCCATCCATTCATAACCTGACCTTGCTAAGCCCTTGTCTATCTAATGTCACCAGCATAACGCCACCTAGCGACAGAAGAGTGAGGGTGCAGCAAGTCCAGAACTAGCGAGGAACCAGTGGATCTACTAACAAGGGCAACTACTGACTGGCAAACTAAATTTACTTAGCAACCCTGCCTAAACACCAGGGTGCTACATCATCTTAGCATCAGCCCCTTACAGGCTAGGAACTCCTCAGTCCCTTAGAAAAGTAGCACATATGGAGTGAACTGCTTCCTGAAACACTTTCAGCTCCCCTGTAGACACTGGTCCCAGCTCTTCTTGCAGGAAATGCTAGCCCACCTAGCTGCCATTTCACCAGCCCACCTGGCTGCTGCTTCTTTCCAGTCTACCCGACTGACACACACTGGAGATCTTCCAGGGCAAGGCTGAAGACTTAAGCACTCCGCTGTCTTCAAGAGAGAGTTGCTACAGATGGCAGTCTCTCCCATTGTTTGTCCCTGCACCATGCTGATCTAATCACTCTAACCCTCCTTGCTCCCTCTGCCTCTTCTGGAAAACCTCCTCCAACTTGTCCTGTGGTAGGATACTTCCAGACCAGCCACCCGTGCCCCAGCCCCAGGTGGAGCCCCTTCCCATAAGGGGTCCCACAAAGGCCTTGACAGACTCCCTTAGCACTGCATCTCCATCTTCCATCTGACTCCCCTTGCTGGCATGGCTCATGTTTATTTAAGGGCTCTTTGGTTTCCTGCCAGGCCCACTTCCTGGGGATTGACTAAGGGCCTCTAAATATGCAAAACAACACTCTTAGCTTACACTCGTTAATTTCTAGAATATTCTCCAACATTCTATAACCAAGGGGAGGCACCAGAAAGCTGCCTGGATGAGTCATCAAGCCCTAACCTCTAATAACTCTGACCCAGATTCCATAGCTCAGGCTTAGCCCTGGGCCAGACTATAGTTTACCTGCACTATCGATAGTAGCACACTAGAGGGTGCTACATACACTAGTTTTCTTTTTTTTTTATTATTATTATATATAAAAAAAAGTTTGAAAAAACAACAAACCATTTTTTACTTTCTGCTATAAAATACATTCAATTAAAACATTTTTAAAAATCACATTTCTTCATACATTGAGGCTAAAATGTATTCTGCTACATGTCTTTGGTAAAAAATCCCAATAAGTGTATATTCATTTGTGTGAAGGTTGTAGCATCCACAAGCTATTGTATAAATACTAGACTTTTTTTATGCTAGTGCTGATGGCAATCAGCAACTTATAGTGGGACTGGTGATAGTGCAGTGGCATAGTGACACTAACTGACACTTTGTGGGAACTGACACTGACATCTCCAGTGACACTAATACAGTTATCAGTGCTAATACTATACACTGTCACTGTACTAATGACACTGACTGGGAAGGGGTTAACATCTCAGGTTATCAAGGGGTTCATTGTGTGCCTAACAATGTGTAATGTATGTAATGTGTGCTGCTTTTTACTACAGATCAATTTGTTTCTTTTCCTTGCTTTGCAGGAAAAAGAAACAAAGTGATCATCATTCCCTCTTTTTACAATCACAGAACGGTGTAACCAAACTTTTTCTAGAGTTTGAAGCTTAACTGCACAGTACCAGTTTCTTTCAGCCGACACGGCGATACTGTCAGATAGATGATCTAGGTTGCATCCTTCGATTTGAGTTTCCAGGCTCCTCCTGAGATACCAGCATGCTTTGCTCGGTCACCTTCAGAGAAGTCCTCCCCTGGTCTCCTCAAACCGATTGGCTTCTCCCCGCAGGCAAGACAGCACAGGACCACCCTTTGGATCAGCAGGCCCCGGAGATCCTGGGCCTACTTCTGTAGTAGCAATGCCTCGGGCCAGCTGCCCCGGCCCCTTTTGGCTAGGAGGGCCTTCAGGTCAGGGACCACAATGAAAAGAAAAAGAACCCCAAAAAATGGCGCCTGTACCCAAAATACCCATATCCAGAATGCACAGCCAGTGAACCACTCCCACTGGGCTGTTTCTGAGTAAAAGAGTACCCAATGCATCCAGCCTGTTGCATTTCCAACACTTACCGGTGGCCACAGCGACACCCATGGTCAAGTGGAAACTGACACTACCCAGCTGAACTGATACAAAAACCAGTAAATTTACCATAATTAGTCTGGGCTAAACTACAGCTTCAGACAACCTTAAATTTACACAAATAGCACCTGCCCACCAGGAGCAGGGATCTACATAAACATAAAGAAACAAAAGGCCATTAAAACTAAACCAGGAGAATTAACTTGGAAAATAGTGATACATGGTTGGATTAAAGAAGTTTTCCATGTGTGAAATTTTTTACAGGTCCAGCTTGGACTAATATAACTTTGCATATATCATATCTGTGGGATCCTTTTAGAAGATAAAAATCCCTGTATTAGGCACCACTACCACAGAGATCTCCACTAGCTTCCAGGTCCCACAAGGAGCGAATGACCTCCTGTGTTCTGAATGCAGCAGGGCACATGATCGGCACGTGACTGATAAGGCAGTGGAGATCACGGGATTAGCAGTGTCTACGTCAGTAATTTCCATCTTCTAGTGTAAATACACTGGAGAAGACAATACAAAAATTCTAGTGGTGCTAGACTTGTTTTCCTGGGCTGCAAGTAATAAAAAAACTCTCTTCCCTGTAAAGGACTACTGTAACAGGGTTTAAATGGTTCTTTCCGGATTGGTGGGGAGGGCTGGATTAAGTGGGGCTGCAGAGGTTGGACTGTAGAAGAGCTTGCGTTGGGACAATTTCCTACCCTCCCTTCTTCTGCATTTTGGTAATTTTGATATGTGGTTTTGGAACTGTGTGGTTACGTACTGGCAGCTGGTGGGGTACAAGGTCCTTGCATGTGTTTTATCATGGGTGAACTATGTTGATTTGTAGGGACCCATCTGGGATACAGCATCCCTTTTTCTGGCTGGTGATATCTGTGAGTAGTTGTTGGTCTCTGTTTTGGGGACTGGAGTCCAGCATTATGGCCATTAAATGCCATCTTGTATGTTTACTTAGGTAATGGTTAGTGGTGGAGTGATGGTCAAGCAGTATTAAAGTCAGCCACATCTTGAAATTTTGCATGATCACATTAAGGAGGAAACCGGCACCTAGATGAATACTCTTTTATATGGTCACTGTAGAAACGGTTCACAGAGACTTGTTTTCCACTAAGTTTGGACTCTTTATTGATATAAGACTAGCACTGGTATGATCTGAGCATTAAACTGATCTTCCTAGAGCAGTGATGGTGAACCTTGGCACCCTAGATGTTTTGGAACTACATTTCCCATGATGCTCAACTACACTGCAGAGTGCATAAGCATCATGGGAAATGTAGTTCCAAAACATCTGGGGTTCACCATCACTGGCCTAGAGTGACATTATCAATTTAAAGTGGTATACCGCCCTGTCTCCTTTTTGGGGGGTTCCCCCACAACCTTGTGTGTGGTCCTGGTGCTGCGATATATAACCCCCTGGGTTGGTCTGTACCTTTTCAATATAAGAGTGGGCATCCCAGAACCCCCTTCCATTTCACTTGAATGATCTCCTGAAGAAACTAAGTCTAGCGAAACGCGTAGAATTCAAGATCTTTGCTTGGATCCTCCTTCATCCAGCCCATTGATACCTGTATATTATTTTGAATACTCGATCGTCAATATTTATGTACCACATGTAAATGTCTGGGCTAGATATTGTAGTTATGGAGGATATAGAAGTTCAGTATACCCCTTTGGGATGTTGTCACACATCCTATATGGATGTTAAAATTAAAAAAAAAAAAATGTAATGTATGCTTAATAAACTTTGTATATTGTTTTACTATATAACATACTCTAGTGCTTTTTTTCCCTATACATTGGGGTTATGAGTGGCAGCCTTTAACCGCTTCAGCCCCGGAAGATTTTACAGTCCTTTTTTTTGCTATCTTTATAGAGGTACTGTACAGTATTGAAGTCAAAGCATCATTTATACACTAGTCATTTTCTTGATACAAAATTGTTACACTTGAGATTCACCAGCAATTTATTGGTGCAATCAGGCTACTAAAATTACTTGCCATTAATTGCTAGAAGTAGCTACTGATTGCTAAACAGATTCAACAAAAAGCTCCCTACAATGTGAGCTACACAAGTTGCAAGTAGCATCAATCAATTGATGAAGTATTGTGTGATATTAATTTCTAATACATGCTGCTTGTATCGCTTGATTATAGGGAGCCATTTGATCTATCTGTTTAGTGAACAGTTGTCACTTTTAGTGATTAATAAAAAATTGCATATGCATCTCTGTTCTAAAGGGCTCATTCACAAGAGGCCGGTCGACTGCAGTTCATTTAAGGCACACATGATAACACATGTTGTGTTAAGGCAGTCTATTTAAACTGATAAATGGGAATAACACACTATAATAAACCTGCTGTAATTTTGCTAGCTCGGAGCACAGCAACACACATGGTAGTGCGTTTGTAGGCAGGTGCAGTCTACTTTCTGCACTGTGGGTGGCTCTCGACCTCAGCAGCATTGCAGTTAGTTAGAGGTGAAGTCAAGAGGAACTCGGTTCCTTTATGGTTTTCTGGGTCACTAGGGAAGCTATCTGGTTGGATGCTGCTACCCCATGTATTTCACTTTTGGATAGTGCAGGGACAGGTCATCTATCTGACAGGGACAGTGATTAGCAGCAGGGAGAAGTTCAAGATGAGTAGGGAAAGGACAGGGACACACCATCCTTCCCCATTTGGGTATGGACCAGCCAGGCCACATTTTGCCCATCAAGACAGATATTGTCGGCACATCTGACACCTGCTCCGCTATACACTGCTGATATATTCTGCAAGTGTTCCTGGTTGGGTGCCTTCCCACCGGATTTGTTATGAGCTATTGGATTCTACATTAATACAAGTTCTGTTCTCTGAAACTGGACTGTGAGTGTTTACTACCGACACACCACACTCTACCTACATGTTACTGTGCTGAAACACAAGTGCACCTGGTATGCTATTTACTATTTTAATGAATGGCAACACAACACACCAAGGCATGTAACATGTTACTACAGAGCAGTGGAGTGGATAGGCTATAAGGGATCATTACACAGTGATATTATTGACAGGATTGCTGAGCAGTTGATAAAATTGGTGTCATAATCTGTTTTGGGTGGGACTGCAAATTCTTTCATACAAATTTATTTCTGGTGAAAAAAGATCATTCAGAAATTCCTGAAGCATGGAAACATGACTTAGAGGGTCCCAGCTGCAGGGATTCCTATTAGCCTACCGAGAAAGACAATGTTCTAATTCGTATACAAAATGAATGACACTAATGGATGAGGAGCACAAGTAGACAACTGAATGAGATAAGCATTTTAACCGGTATATTGTTATACAATCATGTATGTTTATTCATCAGCCAAAATAAAACAAAAATGTAGCTAATGATTCTATCTGAAATAAGTACTTGGCCTGTGATATTTTAGTCTAGTATTTAGATAAATTATAAGCTATAAAATAACGTTGAACTCAAGGTGGACAAATTTACTTAGGAAAGACTATTTATAAGAGAGATATTTATGGTTTTCGAATCCTGGCAAGAAATTAGCGTTCCTGCCCTTGTTTCTGCAGACGCACAAAAAGCGCACTAAAATGTGCGACGTGCTTGCAGTGCCATTATTTTTTAATGGCATCCAAACACAGGCAGCAGTTGAATGTTTTGCCACACATTTTTTAACAACAGGACGTATGAAAAATATGCAAAAACAATCAACACGAAAGGTGCTTGGCTCATTTCAAAAATATGGTACATGGGCTTTTTTAGCGTGTTTTTGGAGTGAAAGAAGGCCTATTCAAATGAATGGTGTCACTCCAAAAACTCGCTATAAAAAGGTGCAAAAAACACTGTAAAAACATAATGCGGTACCATTACTCAAGTGTGAATGGGGCCTAAAAGGACCCCTTAGAGTTTTTCTTTTGAGAGAGAGATTTAAAGAACATCATATACTCGGTTTCAAAGGCTTGACTCATCACATATAGCTTATGATCATTGGGGTTGTAGGATATGCTTTGAATGTTCTCGGTCATCTTGTCCATCGAGATGCTTAGTCTAGCCTTTTTTTCAGTGTTGGTGTCATACATGTAAAATATCTCTTCCTGTCGAGTGCTGACTACTCGTGTGGCATACATGATCCCACACAACATAAAAGCATTGGACATACTACGTTTTAGACTGTGGTGGTCCATGTTTTTATCTGTTCAAGAGTAATGGAATTTAGCTTTCCAATGACCATATTTCCTTGAGCGTCTTCTGTTGAGAAAAGAACCCAAAGGCCGTTTTCATCACTGGCCATGTCTATGTCTTGACACTGAGAAAATGAGTAGGGGAATCTATTGTTGTAGGCTGCATTTGGGAGGGTCTTACGCTCTAACTTGTTTGTGCCCATGTTAAGCTTGCAAATGTCTTTACTACTGTAGCAATTATAATACAATTAATTGTTATACAATATCATGACCAGTGTAGATAAGATGCACACCTCCCCTTTTAATGACTGCCGCCATTTATTATGCTCCAACCTTAACTCCCATTTAACCTTACCTAGAATGACGAAACCACACTTTGTTGGAGTAAAACTGGCCATAGCAGCCTTTTTATTAACAAATATAAATATATATATATATAGATATAGATATATATATATCTGTATATATAGATATAGATATATATATCTATATCTATATATATATATATATATATAACATTTTAACCATAACAAAACTCAAATATCAGTTTCTCCCCCTGGTGGTCTTTGACGGCACTTCCCAACATAACCCTGTTCCACTTCTACACAGCAGGCCTTTTACCACACTAGGCCTACGGCCGTGATAACACCAGCCTGAAGACAACTCGTTACCCGCAGTGTCACCATTACCATCTTCAGCTAACCCGTGTTAACTGTACACACCAAGGGGGCCCATACCACAACTGAGTCCCCCACACTTCCATCTCATGGGTTAGTTACCACTATCAAAGACCACCGCCACCGCTAACAAGGGTGACCCCCTTACCCTTGGGAGCCCCTCCACACTCTCAGTGCCCTCTGGGACCAGAGATCAATTCCTACCTCGGACAGGTGAACCCCGTCCCCTCAAAGGTAAAGCCCAACATCCTTCTCCAACTCCCAGTGGCAGACCACAAAACCTCCGTTCTGGATCACAAATTGGCCCACCCTTTTGTCTACCTTAATATGGGCCTTGTTTAAGAGGTCCACAGACCTTGCCAACCTCCAAGTTGTCCTGGCCACAATAGCGGACCAAATGATCAACATCTTAGGGAAGGAAGTTCTCAAGCGTAAGAAATCAATCTTAACATCCTTGATGAGCTCCCGTATGGGGCGACCCCCCAGGTCATTACCACTGACGTGAAGCACCAACACATCAGGCGGTCTGTCCAGGCACGCAAAATGCTGCACCTCAGGCAATACCCTAGCCCACTGCATTCCTGGCCTACCTATCCAGCAGATACATGTCTCATCCCTGGAAATCCCCAATTGCCTCCCATTAGGTCTCATGTCTGCCCGCCTTGCCCCCCAAAACACATAAGAGTGGCTCAATATCCAGACAAAACCCCTCTGGATTCCATCTGAAAGAGAGAAAGAAAAAAACACAGATAACCAAGGTAACATAACAGCTAACCACCCATCCCGTAACCTTCAAGCAATCCCCTTAATCACCAATCCTCCCCTTCAAGTTCCAAATCAGTAGGCCACCCTCTACACGACCACCAAGTGCGGCCGAACGTAGGTACGAAATCTCCGTGACTCCCAATGGCCAATCCGCTTAACAGCATCTTCGTCCAACCCACATCGAGCAGCCTCTGTAGCCGCTCCAATGCGGAAGGAGTGCGAAGCATACTGCATGCCTTCAAGCATTTTCTGAAAACTGCCACGAACTGAAATTTTGACAAAGGTGACCCATCATTGTGGATTAACAACACCCCATCCACTACCGGGCGAACTCCCAGGAAGTCCCTCAATGAGCACACCGGAGAGTCCGGCAACTGATTTAGCCGCACCTTCACCCCCTTGTTACCCTGGTCCATCTTGGACCGTCTCAGCAATACCTCAACGCTAACCCCTGTGAACGCCACGTCCTGTGCTCTCAAACCCCTCCGGAACCCTCCTAGAAGGGCTAACCAGCTCGCTTACCCGGAAAGCACCAAAAAAGGCCAGCAAAAACGCTACCCAACTGATCCAATAACACTCGCAGGTTGCCAAAAGTCACTGGCCTCCTTACATCCCTACATTTTCGTGACTGACGGTAGCCTTTCATTGCTTGTCGAACACATAAGTCCTTTGTATAATCCGCCCCACCCTGTAACTTGAACAAAAATGTTAGACCTGCGAGCTTGCAGTCCATCGTTGAAACCGACACCCCTTGCTCCAGATTCCTGGAAACAAAATAGATGACTAGCAACCTTACCTCCGCAGCCACTGGGTCCAGAGCAGGGGCGGGAGGAGCCGGAGATCTGTACACTGAGTGCAGGGATCCATGGTTGCTAGGCAGCAGGTCGGATCCACGCGCGCTGCGGCAGGCGATAGCTAGGCAACGGGGACGTGCCAGGGCTGGGGCCTGCTGATGTCATGGAAACGTATGACGTCAGGAGACCCCGCCCACCTAGGCAGAATACAACCATTCAAAAAACAAGGGGAGTGAAGGAGGAGTTTAAGTACACAGAGAGAAGTGAAGCCATCAGATCAGGCGTGCATACAAGGGAAGAAGACACAGAAGGAATACAGGTAAACAAGAAAAGGCAGACCAAGGAGTAATGGAGGACACAGGAAAGTGTAAATAGATAAAGATGAATGGCGGGAAAAAGGAGATAAGGAAGGGGGGTGGAGGGAAGAACGTATAGAAAAAAAGGGGGGATGTATAAAGAGAAAGAGAGAAAAAAGGAAAAAAAAACTCTTTGAATGACAATTGCGCAGTTATGCTACAGTTTACCCAAATTACATTTTTATCATTTGTTTCACACAGATAGAGCTTTCTTTTGGTGGTATTTAATTGCTGCTGTGTTTTTTATTTTTTTGCTAAAAAAAAAAAACAAAAAGGGACCAACATTTTGAAAAAAAAAACAAACAAAACTGTTTCATAGTTTGTTATAAAATTTTGAAAACAGGCAATTTTTTTCCTTCACCGATATGCGCTGATGGGGCTGCACTGATAGGCGGCACTGATAGGCGGCACTAATGGGTACTGATGGGTGGCACTGATGAGCGGCACTGATAGGTGGCACTGATAAGCGGCACTGATAGGTGGCACTGATAAGCGGCACTGATAGGTGGCACTGATTGGTGGCACTGATAAGCGGCACTGATAGGTGGCACTGATAAGCGGCACTGATAGGTGGCACTGATAAGCGGCACTGATAGGCGGCACTGATAGGTGGCACTGATAGGTGGCACTGATGGGCACTTGTAGGCATGATTCCATGATTATCCCGTCGCCAACCACCCTCGCAAATGGGCGATTGCGGGAAAATGGGCTGCTCAGTCTAAATTGCCTGGGCCTATTTTTTGTCCCAGTCCGGGCCTGCCCCCCACGTGGACCCACTCACCAATCCCCTTATCCATCTTGCGAGGGCTCCAAAGCGATCGACCATAGCCATCAGGGACACGGAACACCCTGCCGTTCTGCTGTTGGAGCCAAATCCCGAAATTTGTCCCACTGGAAATGAGACAAGGCATCAGCCAACGTGTTATCCACCCCCGGGAGATGCACCGCATATAAAAGGATATTCAGCTGTAGGCAACACAGCACCAAGTGCCGCAGCAGCCGAACGACAGGTTGTGACGACGCTGAGATGCAGTTAATGACTTGCACAAACTCCCAGATTGTCACAATTCAATCTGACCTTCGAATCCCTGAACGACTCACCCCATATCCCCTGCCAGCACCACTGGAAACAGCTCCAGCAGCACCAGATTTTTACAGAAGCCAGCCTCCTCCCACTCCCAAGGCTCCGCGCTCCATTGCCCTTGATAAAACGCCCCGTACCCTGTAGACCCGGCTGCGTCCGTGAACAGATCCAAATCAGTTACTCACTGGGCCGGCCATCCACAACGATTTACCATTGTAGTTTGACAAGAAAGTATCCCACACCTTCAAGTCTGCCCGATGTTCCCGCATGATACGAATGAAATGATTGGGAGACCTGCCCCCCGCGGTGGCTGCCGACAGTCGTCGGCAGAATGCCTTGCCCATGGGAATGATGCGACATGCAAAATTCAGCTTTCCCAATAATGACTGCAGCTTCCTAAGCTGAATCTTGTGCCCGAATCTCCCCCTTAAGAGACACCAACTTATCCTCCGGTAATTGACACTCCATTGCTTCTGAATCGATAACTATACCCAAGAAGCTAAGAAGCTATCACCTGCTAGCGGGATACCAAATGTACCCGCCGTATGCTGCAAGGTGGATAACAGTACCGTACACACATTCGACGATGGGGGTCCTATGCAGAGGAAGTCGTCCAGGTAATGAATTATAGAATTCAATCCCGAAACATCCCGGACCACCCACTCCACAAAGGAGCTGAAGGTTTCAAAACAATGCGCATGGGATTGATCAGCCCATAGGCAAGCAACGATCGACGTAGAATTCACCCTGCCAGCAACACCCCAACAACCAAAAACTGTCAGGATGGACAGGGAGCAGGCGGAAGGCCGATTCGATGTCCGCTCTCACCATCAGCGAGCCCTTACCACAGCGGCGCACCCATCCCACAGCTGCATGGAAGGACATGTATGACACTGTGCAAGCATCCAGGTCGATCGCGTCATTAACCGATCCCCCTTTGGGAATGATAAATGGTGTATCAGCCGAAACTTATTCGGCTCCTTTTTGGGAACCACTCCTAGAGGAGAAACCACCAAATTCGGCATAGGCCGCTCCTGAAACGGCCCGACCATGCGACTCAATGCCACTTCCTTCCCCAATTTCTCTCCCACCACCCCGGGGTGAAGCAATGTCGATTGCAAATTCTTCACAACCGGTGGGATGACAGCCAATGAACTAGTGATTCTGAAACCCTCCAAGATTTCCCCCCGTAAAAGCCGAGCGGCAGCCCGGTCCGGATACCTATTTAGGAAAGGCTGCATCCTTCCCACCCTCACTGTCCTCTCTTTTGTTACCAAGCTCTCCGGGCGACCCTTCCCCTTTTTAAAGCAGCGGGATCCGGAATGAGATCCACTGCAACCTGAGCACTCATGTTTGAAGCGACAGGCGCCTCCAAACTTACACTTTCCATCATTATATTGCCAGCAGACGCCCCATTTTTTGGCGGCCGGCTGTCCGGGGGAAGATGGACCACCGCCCCCCCCTGGAGAGAACTGGTTTGGGGCCCGCGCCGAGGACATTAGTTTCATCCAGAGGCTAATATCCTTATGGTCCCAGCACTGGGAGGGACGTACCGCCCTGCATTGCCGGAACTGCTCATCGTACCTGAGCCACGCCATACCCCCGTACACTCTGTAGGCCTCCCTTATCAAGTCAATGTAGCAAAAGAGCGCCGAACAATGTTTGGGGTTCCTCTCACCTATCACTCTCGCCATAATGGCAAATGCTTGCAGCCAGTTGGAAAACGTGCGCGGGATCAGCCTGTAACGCTGTTTCTCCTTATCTTCCTTTTTGCTATAATCTGGCTTCACCCTATCCAGGTTAAACTTCTCCAAAGGCAATAGGGAAAAAATCTCCACGTACTCACCCTTCACGATCTTCTCCCTGACCTCTGACTTCAGGTGTGACCGCAGCGGCCCCTTGAAGCAGACGTATACCTCGCATTTTGCCGCATCCACAATGCGAACCACGTCCGTCTTGCCTCCACTTTCTTGTGCTACACCCGCTTTTTCCCCCGTCACTGTCGCCACCGTAACAACCGGGAGGGCAACCCCGCTGCCCCAACTTCCCCCGCCCAAGGGCGATACGTCACCTGGCGGCACCCACACTGATGCTTGCGGCGCTTGCCCGCTCATGCCTGGTGCAAACTGCTGTATCAGGTCCCACAAGCCCCCCAAAAATGCCTGCAATTGTGCGTCGGGCCAATAGAGACTGCGGCCCACCCATTGTGGTCCCTGACCCCCCCACAGCAGCTACCCCCAATAACCCCTGCAATGCATTTGTGAGAGATATAAATGACCCAGAAGGTGACTTACCGGGCCGACCAGGGGTTGCCCCTGCCACCGCTGCTCCCGAATCCGATGGCGCCTGACGTTCCTGCATCTCGTCTGCCTCTGATCCACTCAGCTCTCCTTCAGACTGATCACCGGGCAATTGCAGGGGCTCCATGTCATCCATCCCTGGAGATTAGGGCCTGGACGCTGCCATCTCCTGACCGAGCTGGCCACACCTCCCATCACCGGCTCCACCCCCCGATTTCGCCGTCTTCTGAACCAATGCCCTGACAATACTCTGCAATACCCTGCCAATACTCTGCCAATACCCTGCCAATATACCCGCCAATACCCTGCAATACCCTGCTAAAATATTATTACAGTGGGGGAGATTGTGGATATTACAGTGGGGGAGATTTTTTTTTGTTGATCCGAAAATTATCCGAACCGTGACTCCTGATCCGAGGAACGATCTGAACCATGAGTTTTTTGATCCGTTGCACCCCTAGTGTCCTGTATTCCTGTGTCCCTGTGTGCATGTGTCCTGTACATGTCCTGTGTAGCCTACCTGTGTCCTCTGCAGCCTCCCTGTGGCGATCTACATCCTCCCTGTGGCGATTTCCATCCTCAGACGGCGGCCGGCGTGTGATGATAGTGTTCGGCGGCCATTCCACAGTTCAAAAGCCGCGCCTCCTCCTCGTCTGTGATAGGCTGACTGCCTATCACGGACATTCTCTCATTCTCATACCACGGACAAGGATGAGAGAATGTCCGTGATAGGCTGTACACTGACAGCTGTTCAGCCTATCACAGACGAGCAGGAGGCACGGCTTTTGAAAGCTGGAATAGCCACCGAACACTATCATTACACGCCGGCCGCCGTCTGCCTGCATGACACGCTGATCATGCAGACAGACGGCGGTGACTCGAGTATAAGTCGAAGGGGACACATTCAGTCCAAAAAAAAGGGCTGAAAAATTCGACTTGTACTCAAGTATATACGGTACTCGATCCCCTACTCTCCTATGCTTTGGTGGTCAGATGCCCCTGATGCCATGAAGGTTAATGCATGGCCTATAGACCTGCATAGGACATAAGGATGGTGAGAAACAGTCCATTACCGCAGCATAGGAGAGTGCCAGCTGCTTGGGAGCTGTGGATGTGTGCTTTTCCCTTCCCCTAGACCTAAACAAGTATTTAACCCTTGCAGTGTGGGGCAGTCTCACAGCAAGGGAGGAAATTTACTTTTCCTGGAGTAAGCATGAACATGTTAAAAACAAACTCGCCCAATGCTTTTAAAATATTAAATGCTTAAATAAAAGTGCTGTTTTTAAAAACACAAACAAGTGGCCACTGCCCCCACCTCAGGGTAGCCAACCGCCAGTAAATTTACTGACAGTTTGTAAAAAGCTGTGATTTTTTTTTACACCTGCCAGTAAATATCAGGGGCTGATAATTTCATGCTGTGTTGACTTTTTAAGTGTAAATCAAGCAAATTACTTTGTTATAGGTATTGTCAGTATTTCCATATCATGTTTATACTGTTTGAATATCCACTGTGTTAGTTTTCAATAGGTGTTCTGTAATTTCTCAGGTTTCCAGTAAAAAATGTGCTCCGCCAGTAAATTTTCCATGTTTTGTCAGTAAAAAATGATGCGGGAGGTTGGCAACCCTGCCCCACCTACAACTGATTTTTGCAGCAAGGAGCACTGGAAGGGTGACATATGTCAAACAAATACAAAGAGATTTCCAAGTTCAAACTTATCAACCACCCTGTGACCAACCAAATTGACCTGTCTAACAATTTGCATTAAGAACAAGGGTTTAGTTTGCACACATTTGCAAATACATGCGTAAGCTTCACGCCCCGTCAAGGCACCCCATTTTCTGTAGTCCCTAACTTTAACTTCTGAGAATCTCCACAATGGGAGCACATACATTTTAATGTATAGGCAGAGGTCATTAAAATGCATGTGCTCCCATTGTGGAGACTCTCAGAAATTAGCCTGTGTGATACTCTCTCAACAAACTTTAAACTTTTGCACCAATTATGGAACAAAATTTTTATTAAAGAGGCTAAGGAAGGGAATTCTAGATGACTTCTCCATTGAGGATATCCCTAAACAAGCCATAGCCAGAGCACTCTTTTAGGCACGCAAGCTTATTCTTAGACATTGGAAAGGAACAGAGCCTCCTACTCTAAGAGAATGGGCAACTCAAATGGGGGACACCCGGCGCTTGGAGAAGTACATAGGGGCACAGAAAGAGGGGAACATGTTTGCACCATTGACATCAAGAATTTATGAGCACGGACTGCACTTTATAAAGATTGTGACACATTGCCAATTGATGGACATTTTGTTATGTCATAAGTTTTATTTTTGTTTGTATTAGCATGTCTGCTTAAAGACATTATGGTCACATTGTAAAATATAGTTTTAAGAGTTTATGTAGGATAAAAGACAGCGTTGTGGTCACGTATATCACATATCACTGAGGACTAGGGATGTGCTGAACACCCCCGGTTCAGTTCGCACCAGGACACCTCGAACAAGCAAAAAGTTCTAGCGAACATGCAAACCCTATTAAAGTCTATGGGACACGAACATGAAAAATCAAAAGTCCTAATTTTAAAGGCTTATATGCAAGTAATTGCCATAAAAAGTGTATGGGGACCCAGGTACTGCTCTGGGGGAAAAGGTTTTAAAACAATCATTTTTTTTTCAGAAGCAGTGATTTTAATAATGCTTAAAGTGAAACAATAAAAATGAAATATTCCTTTAAATATCGTGCCTGATGGGTCCCCTTAGTCTGCTTGTAAAGTGGCGCATCTGTGCGATGTGTAGAACAGTGCCGCAGCAATAATGACAAACAGCGTTGGGTCCCCCCCCAGTCCATACTAGGCCCTTCGGTATGAGCGAGTGTCCCCCCTCCTGAACCATACCAGGCCACATGCCCTCAACATGGGGGGTGGGTGCTTTGGGGTGGGGGGCTCTGCGCCCCCCCCACTCCAAAGTACTTTGTCCCCATGTTGATGGGGACAAGAGCCTCTTTCCAACAACCCTGGCTGGTGGTTGTCGGGGTCTGCCGGCAGGGGGCTTATTGGAATCTGCCCCTCCTATGTGAATAGGTATCGGGTACATTGTACCCCTACCCATTCACTAAAAAAGGTGTCAAAAAGTAAAAACCACAACAGAGTTTTTGACATTTCCTTTATTAAAAAAAAGAGTGTCCCGCGATGTACATCCATCATCAATCACACCGGCCGATGGACCCGAAAAATAGAAAAAAATGCCCTTGCCTATATAACAGCTGTCAAAGCCAAGAGACAGCAGTCGCCGGGAGGCCTTCCATCGAGGCGGAGCTTTTTACATTTTTTTGGGTCTGTCAGGCACGTGATTAAAGATTTTCTTTTTTAATAAAGGAATTGTCAAAAACTGTCTGTTGTGGTTTTTAGACATGTGCACACTGAAATATTTTGTTTCGGAATTTTGTTTTCGTCCGAAAAATAAATTTATTTAGTTACTCCCGAAATTTGTTTTTATTTGTTTAGTTTTTTGTTTAAAAATTGCATTCATCTGAAAATACAAATTAATTAAGGTCGAATCTGTCATTTAAGGCTTATGGTGTCTGTTGAATGTTCAAAGAAGATTTGACGGAACAGCTAAACTGTACGACGCCGTATAGTTTAGCTGCTCCGTCGAATCTTCTTAGAACTTCTTAGACACCATAAGCCAAAGATTCGATGTTTGTATGTTTTTCGCTGCTTTGTCGAATCTTCGTCGTTCATGTTGAATGTATATAGTTCAAAAGAAAATGGACTGGTGATAGTGATCACTGATCAGACAGGAAACAAGATAGGGTATATAGAATCTATATAGAATCTCGAACTATAATATAGAATCTATAATAATAAATCCCCCCCCACAACACGGGCAGCCTCTGAGGCTATCACAACACTAGCAACGCTAGTATCACTATCAAGTTCACAACACTAACACAATAGCAGCAGATTATTATGAAAAAGTTAAGTTGAACTGTAGCTTGCTTCACTATTGTTCTGCTGCTGTGCTTATGCTTAATTGCTAAATAATTCAGGTTCTCTGACAAACGGACCAGCTAAGATTGACTGTCTTCTGAAATGATTCAGTGTGTGTGTCTCTCTCTGCTAGCAAATCGTAAGTGAAAGTAAGTTGGCTGTACGTGTGTACTTAGTTCTAGCTATTTTACTGCTCCTCCTCTTTGGTTACAATCAGCCAATAACATTCAGCATCATCATTATTTTTATTTTACTTCCCCCACCCAATTCCAGCAGTGATCTTTTCTCTCTATGTCGAATCTTTTCTCTCTATATAGAATAATCTTGGACTAAAAGAGTTAAGGTTAGGCACATTCGACCACAGGTTTGATGGACACAGATTGTTATTGTCAGCATCATGTCGAAACTCCTATCTATATCGAACTGTTGTCACAACGAAAATGAAAATAAAGCATTTGTTTATGTCAGTTCTTTCGTTTTTCAGATTCTGCACTTTCGTTATCGTTTGTTAAAACGATAACGAAAATACCTGAAATTCGGACGAAAATGCATTCAGACGAAAACGAATGAACATGTCTAGTGGTTTTTACTTTTGACACTTTTTTTGGTGAATGGGTAGGGGTACAATGTACCGATACCCATTCACATGGGGGGCAGGATCTGGGGGCCCCCTGTTAAAGCCCCCTGCCTGCAGACCCGACAACCACCGGCCAGGGTTGTCAGGCAAAGGTCCCCAAAGCACCCTCCCCATGTTGAGGGCAAGTAGCCTAGTATGGTTCAGGAGGAGGGGGGCACTTGCTCGCCCCCCCCTTCCTGGCCTGCCAGGCTGCTTGCTCGGATAAGGGTCTGGTATGGATTTTGGGGGGACCCCACACCATTTTTTTTTTTACATTTTGGTGTGGAGTTACCCTTAAAATCTATGCCAGACCCAAAGGACCTGGTATGGATTTTGGGGGGAACCCCACGCTGTTTTTTTACATTTTTAATTTGGGCGTGGAGTTCCCCTTAACATCTAAGCCAGACCCAAAGGGCCTGGTATGGATTTTGAGGGGGACCCCATGCCATTTTTTTTCTTGATTCTGTCATAGGGTTCCCCTTAACCACTTTATTACACAGTATTATATACTCTGCAGTGCACTATATACCCTGCACTGTATTATATATACTACACTGACTGCACTATATATTCTCCGCTGAATTATATATACTACACTGATGGCACTATATACTCTTGAATGTATTATATATACTACACTGATGGCACTATATACTCTCCACTGTATTATATATACTACACGGGCTGCACTATATACTCTGAACTGTATTATATATGTTGCGGTACTCCTGTAAGGGATGCTAAGTATTGTGGCCCTCCTGTCACCCTGCCCAGCCCGGCATTCAAGTCCTCAGTCACTCCAAGGCAATGAACAGTCCATTAACTTTGTTTTTTTTGTTTTATTGAGGGGATTGAACTTGGATGGGGTATAGGAAGTATGGGCCAAGTGAATTTTAGAACAATCTATGTGAATGACTTTTAGAACAAAGAATTGGAACAACTTATGCCCCGTACACACGGTCGGACATTGATCGGACATTCCGACAACAAAATCCATGGATTTTTTCTGACGGATGTTGGCTCAAACTTGTCTTGCATACACACGGTCGTACAAAGTTGTCGGAAAATCTGATCGTTCTGAACGCGGTGACGTAAAACACGTACGTCGGGACTATAAACGGGGCAGTAGCCAATAGCTTTCATCTCTTAATTAATTCTGAGCATGCGTGGCACTTTGTGCGACGGATTTGTGTACACACAATTGGAATTTTATAGCCTGCTCTCAAACTTTGTGTGTCGGAAATTCCTATGGAAAATGTGTGATGGAGCCTACACACGGTTGGAATTTCCGACAACAAGGTCCTATCACACATTTTCCATCGGAAAATCCTATCGTGTGTACTGGGCATTACAGTGGGGCAAAAAAAGTATTTAGTCAGCCACCAATTGTGCAAGTTCTCCCACTTAAAAAGATGAGAGAGGCCTGTAATTGTCATCATAGGTATACCTCAACTATGAGAGACAAAATGTGGAAACAAATCCAGACAATCACATTGTCTGATTTTTGAAAGAATTTGTTTGCAAATTATGGTGGAAAATAAGTATTTTGTCAATATCAAAAGTTAATCTCAATACTTTGTTATATATCCTTTGTTGGCAATGACAGAGGTCAAACGTTTTCTGTAAGTCTTCACAAGGTTGTCACACACTGTTGCTGGTATGTTGGTCCATTCTTCCATGCAGATCTCCTCTAGAGCAGTGATGTTTTGGGGCTGTCGCTGGGCAACACAGACTTTCAACTCCCTCCAAAGGTTTTCTATTGGGTTGAGATCTGGAGACTGGCTAGGCCACTCCAGGACCTTGAAATGCTTCTTACGAAGCCACGGCTTCGTTGCCCGGGCAGTGTGTTTGGGATCATTGTGCTGAAAGACCCAGCCACGTTTCATCTTCAATGCCCTTGCTGATGGGAGGAGGTTTGCACTCAAAATCTCACGATACATGGCCCCATTCATTCTTTTATGTACACGGATCAGTCGTCCTGTTCCCTTTGCAGAGAAACAGCCCCAAAGCATGATTTTGCCACCCCCATGCTTTACAGTAGGTATGGTGTTCTTTGGTTGCAACTCAGCATTCTCTCTTCTGCAAACACGACGAGTTGTGTTTCTACCAAACAGTTCTACTTTGGTTTCATCTGACCATATGACATTCTCCCAATCCTCTTCTGGATCATCCAAATGCTCTCTAGCAAACCTCAGACGGGCCCGGACATGTACTGGCTTAAGCAGAGGGACACGTCTGGTACTGCAGGATCTGAGTCCCTAGCGGCGTAGTGTGTTACTGATGGTAGCCTTTGTTACGTTGGTCCCAGCTCTCTGCAGGTCATTCACTAGGTCCCCCCATGTGGTTCTGGGATTTTTGCTCACCGTTCTTGTGATCATTTTGACCCCACGGGGTGAGATCTTGCGTGGAGCCCCAGATCGAGGGAGATTATCAGTGGTCTTGTATGTCTTCCATTTTCTAATTATTGCTCCCACATTTGATTTCTTCACACCAAGCTGCTTGCCTATTGCAGATTCAGTCTTCCCAGCCTGGTGCAGGTCTACAATTTTGTTTCTGGTGTCCTTCGACAGCTCTTTGGTCTTCGCCATAGTGGATTTTGGAGTGTGACTGTTTGAGGCTGTGGACAGGTGTCCTTTATACTGATAACAAGTTCAAACAGGTGCCATTAATACAGGTAATGAGTGGAGGACAGAGGAGCCTCTTGAAGAAGATACAGGTCTGTGAGCCAGAAATCTTGCTTGTTTGTAGGTGACCAAATACTTATTTTCCACCATAATTTGCAAATAAATTCTTTAAAAAATCAGACAATGTTTTTGTCTGGATTTGTTTCCACATTTTGTCTAACATAGTTGAGGTATACCTATGATGACAATTACAGGCCTCTCATCTTTTTAAGTGGGAGAACTTGCACAATTGGTGGCTGACTAAATACTTTTATCCTCCACTGTATATACACTCCGGTATATACAGATCTCTCTTCCTCACAACTCTTACTGCAGATTATTACTCATCAGCTCCTCCAGCACTCTACTTGCTTGAGCTCCCAGGCACAGCTAGCACCGCATAGGTAGGCCTGACACTGGCTCAGCCAGGCCTTAGCAACTGCCTTTTGCAGGCAGGGAACGCGGGCCCCTTTTTAGTGTAATAAAGAACTGTATTATATATACTATATGGACTGCACTATATACTTTGTACTGTATTATATATACTATACAGACTGCACTATATACTCTGAACTGTATTATATATACACTACACTGACTGCACTATATACTTTAAACTATATTATATACAAGACAATTTTATGGTTCAGTTTATTAGTGACGTTCTGCTGGACCTGATAATCTCAAACCACGCAGAGCTTATTACCAATATTCATATAAAAGAACATCTGGGTAGCAGTGACCATAACATGATTTTATTTAATGTTAGCTGTAAGCAACAAACACATACGGGTAAGATAAAAACACTTAACTTAAAGAGAGCAAATTTTCCAAGGATTTAGACTGGGAGGGAATATTGGCATCAATGAACACAGAACAGAAATGGGAATTCTTCAAAGTGACTGTATGTAAACTTACTGCAAAGTATATTCCCATGGGCGATAAGTTTAAAAGGCTAAGAATAAAACCTATGTGACTCACAAGCAAAGTTAAAATGGCTATAAATAATAAAAAAGAGCTTTTAAAAAATAAAATAAAGGAACGCTATAATCGTTTAAAGGTTATAAAGAATATAATAGACTATGTAAAAAGGAAATCAAGGACGCAAAAATTCAAAACGAACGACAGATTGCAAAAGATAGTAAGACAAACCCCAAAAAATGTTTTAAATATATTAATAGTAAAAGGTCAGGTCTGAGCATGTAGGCCCTTTACAAAATACATTTATAAAAAGGATTTTTATCCCTGGAGTGGTCTGTATAGTAAGCACCCCAGGGGTAAAATAGACAGCTACTTTTGGTCAGAAAGGGCTCTCTACACAGTTGTAAAAAAGAGTTAGTATCAAATTTTATTATGGTGATATTCACCTGAATCATTAAAAAACAAGCACATTTAGACAGACAATACTTACATATAACAATAAACAAATAACATATATTGCAGGCGCCTGAAGCAATTCACTTCTGCTCAGCAGTCCCAATAAACAAATTGCCTCTATATTGTTAGTTTTAATTAATAATTTGTGGATAAATTCCAAATATATAGACAGTTATGGGGGTGCCGAGCGGAAGTGAATCCCCGGGGATGTGCTATATTTTATGTTTGCTGGGATGGCCAGGGTTTTATAATGGGGGCGGGGGGCGGTAATTGGGGCGGTAAAAAAGCAAAAAAATAATGTTGAAATGTCTTATCTAGTGCTGAATCCTCAAAGTTTAATAGGGGAGTCCTCTTTGAGCTGATCCATGAGTAGAAAGATATAAATGTATGAGAGATTACTCTATATTTGAGTCATTTATAGAGCTGAGTGAGTGGCTGTAATAGGTGCATATCTTCATGGAAGCAAGGGGCAGTAATTGAGGCGGTGATAAGATAAGGGTGAGGTTGAATTGCCTTGTTCTGTGCTAGTTTGCAAACGATTTGCTGAGAAATTCTTTTAAACCCAAACCATCAGTGAAGAAATATAGGTATTTAAAAGATTACTTTGAATTCACATCACTTCAATCAACTGATTAAGTAAATAGCAGTGTTTGGCATTGCCCTTCATGTGGATATTCAATGGCAGTAAGAGCATTTAATCATTAGACACTTGTCTCTCTAATCATTTTAGGCTTTTTGCACAGTCCACAGCTTAAACAGGTTGAAGTTATATATGTGTCAGTCAGGTTTGCTAGACACGGGACACTGTAGATTAGATAAAACAAAATTTTTTGTTTACTTTACCGGTTCCTTTCTCATTAAACTTTAGTGAAGTGGACACGTCTTTCCCTGCTGTTCGCGCTGTGATTGTAAAACAGCTGCTGATGAATGTGGAATCACGGAGAAAACAGATCTTCACTTGTCCCGTTATTCTATATGACTGATAGTTTGCTGATAGCTCAAATAACCTCCAGGCTATTGGCCCCTCACCTTTCACATTAATTGATGTTTGTCCGGCTGATTACTCTTTGGTGGCAAAACGGCTAATAGATGTTATGTCACTGTGATCAAATCATGATTTTTCCAACAGCGCTGTGTAGGTGACCATATACACACCGATCCGATAGTCTGTTAGCCGTTTATTGCTCCCCAGATTCCAATATGCTCTCGTTTGGTTCCTGCTTAGAGTATGCTTGCTGTCAACTTAGCTCCTCTCTCACTGGTATCTTATATACGATGGAATCCAGCCATGCCGCCCCCCCGCAACCCGGTACTAGGTCGGGGATAGCTTCACACTGCTACCCTGCATGTGGTTAACGTTGACGCGTTTCGCAACAGGTAAGTTACGTAGCTTCTACTTTACAAAATAATCTAGAGTGGGTGACTGGGGACAAAGAGAAGGCACATTTATTAAATATTTTCTATAGTATACAAAGGAGCATAGGGAACTCATGTCCATAATGGGGGTGGTAGTGACACAGCCCCAAATGATCCACAATGGCTCAAACGGATATGGTCCAGAAATATTTAGACAGAATAAAGGTGGATAAAGCACTTGGACCAGATGGTATCCACCCACGGATCCTAAAAGAATTGAGCTCTGTCATTTCAAGGCCATTATTTCTAATATTTAGGGACTCGTTAATGACTGGAATGGTACCACTGGATTGGCGCAGGGCCAATGTGGTGTCCATATTTAAAAAGGAATAAAGTCTTTACCAAGTAACTATAGACCTGTTAGTTTAACTTCTATGGTCGGGAAGATATTGGAGCGTTTAATAAAAGACCACATAAATAGAGTTCTTGCTGGAAAAAAATATTTTAAGCAACAGACAGCATGGATTCATGAAAGACAGAAGTTGCCAAACAAGCCTGATTTCTTTTTATGAGGAGATAAGTAAAACCTTGGACAGAGGGGTGGCTGTGGATGTGATATATCTGGATTTTGCAAAAGCGTTTGGCGTAGTTCCCCACACACGGCTAATGTGTAAGGTAAAGTCTACAGACTTGGAAAGATCAATTTGTAAATGGATAGAAAACTGGCTAAAAGACATAATTCAGAGAGTAGTGGTGAATGATTCTTACTCTGAATGGTCTACGAATATCAGTTGTGTACCCCAAGGTTCAGTGTTGGGACCCTTACTTTTTAATATCTTTATAAATGATATTGGGTCTGGGATTAAAAGTAACATTTCTGGCCAGGGAGGATCCTAGAGGAATTTTACACATGAGTGTGGTCATCTTACTAACCCCTCCCCTTTACAAATGTTTCTATGGCAATGAGTCAATGGCACAACACCTGAGGATAATACTCAACAGCTTATCACCCATAATCCTAAACTTTTGAGTTTACAGTTGTTTCAGTTAGTCTAAACTGCAAGCATGCCAATCACATCCTGAATTTTACCAGCATTAACTAATCACAGCTCTACTACTTAGCAACATAGGGATTTGGAAACAAGAAATAAAGAACTTGAATGCAGTAAAGGTCTGCAGATCCCGTTGGCTCCTTCAATATTTCTAGCACTGACCAAGGAATATGAAATAATCCTTCCAAAGCTCATGTTAGCACTTAAATCATCCCGACACCATCCTTGATATGGTGTCAGGATGATTGAATCACATTATTTTTAATACTACATTGTAATATATAAATTGTATGATAGATTTCAACTCACCATAATGCAGAATCGGTGAGAACCCTGAGCTTGTCACTTGCCACCAGATGCAGCTTATCACTTGCCACCATTGCCGGTCACCAGATGCAGCGTGTCACTTGCCACCATTGCTTGCCACAAGATGCAGCGTCTGACACTTGCCACCATTACCTGCCACAAGATGCAACCTGTCACTTGCCACCATTGCCTGCCACAAGTTGCAGCCTGTCACCACCATTGCCTGTCACTTGCCACCATTGCCTGCCACAAGATGCAGCCTGTCACTTTCCACCATTGCCTGCCACAAGATGCAGCCTGTCACTTGCCACCATTGCCTGCCATAAGATGCACCCTGTCACTTGCTATTATTGCCTGCCACAAGATGCAGCCTGTCTCTTTCTACCATTGCCTGCCACAAGATGCAGCATGTCACTTGCCACCATTGCCTGCCACGTGCCACCATTGCCTGCCACAAGATGCAGCGTGACACTTGCTACCATTGCCGACCACAAGATGCAGCCTGTCACTTCCCACCATTGCTTGTCAGTTGCCACCATTGCCTATCACCAGATGCAGCCTGTCATTTTCCACCATTGCCTGCCACAAGATGCAGCATGTAACTTATGTTACTTGTCACCATTGCCTGCCACTTGCCGCCATTGCCTGCCACAAGATGCAGCCTGTCACTTGCCACCATTGCCTGCCACAAGATGCAGCCTGTCACTTGCCACCATTGCCTATCACCAGATACAGCCTGTCACTTGCCACCATTGCCTGCCACAAGATGCAGCGTGACACTTGCCACCATTGCCTACCACAAGATGCAGCCTGTCACTTGCCACCATTGCCTGCCACGTGCCACCATTGTCTGCCACAAGATGCAGCGTGACACTTGCTACCATTGCCGACCACAAGATGCAGCCTGTCACTTCCCACCATTGCTTGTCAGTTGCCACCATTGCCTATCACCAGATGCAGCCTGTCATTTTCCACCATTGCCTGCCACAAGATGCAGCATGTAACTTATGTTACTTGTCACCATTGCCTGCCACTTGCCGCCATTGCCTGCCACAAGATGCAGCCTGTCACTTGCCACCATTGCCTGCCACAAGATGCAGCCTGTCACTTGCCACCATTGCCTATCACCAGATACAGCCTGTCACTTGCCACCATTGCCTGCCACAAGATGCAGCGTGACACTTGCCACCATTGCCTACCACAAGATGCAGCCTGTCACTTGCCACCATTGCTTGTCAGTTGCCACCATTGCCTATCACCAGATGAAGCCTGTCATTTTCCACCATTGCCTGCCACAAGATGCAGCATGTAACTTATGTTACTTGTCACCATTGCCTGCCACTTGCTGCCATTGCCTGCCACAAGATGCAGCCTGTCACTTGCCACCATTGCCTGCCACAAGATGCAGCCTGTCACTTGCCACCATTGCCTATCACCAGATACAGCCTGTCACTTGCCACCATTGCCTGCCACAAGATGCAGCGTGACACTTGCCACCATTGCCTACCACAAGATGCAGCCTGTCACTTGCCACCATTGCTTGTCAGTTGCCACCATTGCCTATCACAAGATGCAGCCTGTCACTTGCCACCATTGCCTGCCACAAGATGCAGCCTGTCACTTGCCGCCATTGCCTGCCACAAGATGCAGCCTGTCGCTTGCCACCATTGCCTGCCACAAGATGCAGCCTGTCACTTGCCACCATTGCCTATCACCAGATGCAGGATGTTACTTGCCACTAGGGTTGCACCGATACTAGTATTGGTATCGGTGCCGATACTGAGTATTTGCACACGTATCGGTACTCATGCAAATTCACCGATACCTGAAACCGATACTTTCAGGCTTAGTTCTTTGAGCTGTCAGTGGTTCTCCCCTGTTCAAAGCTGAAGTTTTAAAGAAGTTCGGTAAATGGAGCTGTCAAAAAAAAAAGCAGCCAGCAATGTTTATTAACAACACTAAAAAAAAAAGAAACATTGTTTCTTTTTGTATCTTTCTGTTTCTTCATCTGCAGATCAAAGGGATGAACAAATGTTCCTCTGTTTAACCCCTTATTAACCCTTAATTTACTCTAATCAACCTTAATTAACTCCCTATTCGCCTCCATTTAATTATTATTTTCCTGCTTTTTTTTTTTTTCACGTCTATTTTATAAACGATAAACAATTAAAACTTTTTTTTGTTTGCTTTGTTAGTGAATATTTTTACACATATATATTAAAATATATTTACACATTTCACATTGAAAAAGCGCAAAATAAAAAATAAAATGAAAAGTATTTCATTTGTAAATAACTTTTCAATGCTTTGTACCATTGCTGACAGCTGAAGTGAAAACAAAACTGTTGCGGTAGGTATCGGTAATTGGTACAGTACAATTGGTGAGTTCTGAAAAAAAGTATCGGTACTCTTACTTGTTGTAAAAAAAATGGTATCGTTGCATCCCTACTTGCCACCATTGCCTGCCACTTGCCACCATTGCCTGTTATCAGATGCAGCGTGACACTTGCCATCATTGTTTCCCACTTGTCACCATTACCTGACACCAGATGTAGCCTGTCGCTTGCCACCATTGCCTGTCACCAGATGTAGCCTTTCACTTGCCAGTGCCACCATTACCTGTCACCAGATGTAGCCTGTCACTTGCCACCATTACCTGCCACAAGATGCAGCCTGGCACTTGCCACCATTGCCTGCCACTTGCCACCATTGCCTGACACAAAATGCAGCATGTCACTTGCCACCATTGCCTGCCACTTGCCACCATTGCCTGCCAAAAAATGCAGTATGTCACTTGCCACCATTGCCTGTCACTTGCCACCACTGTCTGCCACAAAATGCAGCCTGTCACTTGCCACCATTGCCTGTCAGTTGCCACCATTGCCTGTCACCAGATGCAGTGAGTTACTCATAGCCTGGCTCTCTCTCCCTCCACTTTAGCTGGGCATGTTGGGGGCTGCAGTTTCCCCCAAGGATTGCAATGGGCCAGCCAGTCCTCAGGACTACATGTACCATGATCCTCTTTTCTCCTTCTTTTTGTTTGTTTTTTCCCCTGGCCAATGGGAGGAAAAGGAGGAGGAAACATAGCGGCCGGCAGTCCTGGCAAGCGCCTTATCCGAGAACAGCAGCATGAGGATGAGAGGGAGGGGGGAAAGAAGAGCCCACGGCTGCTCTCTCTCCACACACAGAGACACAGCCTTTCCGATCTCATGCTGTTCTGCTGCCCATTGATAGAAGGGGGAATGGGTAGGAAACAGAGCCTTCTTTTGACAGCGGCGCCTCGAGCGGGGGGGAGGAGGGAGGCATCGCAGTTTCTCCTCCTCTGACCTGCTCCTATAATTTTCCAGTGGGGAGAGCAAGCGGCAGGGGGATCCGCGACACCTGTGAAAATGTGGAGTAGACTCCCTTCAGAGATGGTTCTGGCAAGCTCAGTAGAGCTATATACTCTGAACTGTATTATATATACTATACGGAGTGCACTATATACTCTGAACTGTATTATATATACTATATGGACTGCACTATATACTCTGAACTGTATTATATATGTAGCGGTACCCCCGTAAGGGCTGCTAAGTGTTGTGGCCCACCTGTCACCTTGCCCATCCCAGCATTCAACTCCTCAGTAACTCCAAGGCAAAGAACAGTTCATTAGCTTTTTTTTTTGTTTTGTTTTATTGAGGGGATTGAACTTGGATGGGGTATAGGAAGTTTGGAATGCCAAGTGAATTTTAGAACAATCAACTGGGACGACTTTTAGAACAAAGAATTGGAACAAATTATATACACTCTGGTATATACAGATCTCTCTTCCTCCAGCACAACTCTTACTGCAGACCATTACTCCTCAGCTCCTCCAGCACTCTACTTGCTTAAGCTCCCAGGCACACTTTCCTACCCCCCCCCCCCCACTGGGCATTCTTGCTTACTTTTTAAAAAATGTCTGTTTATTCCACTTTAGATTTTGTATTGTTATTTTCTTGGATTTAAATGTCCCTCTTTGATCATGCAACCAAATGGAAGAAATACAAAATAACCACCAATCGCCCTCGGTCTGGAGCTGCAGGCAAAATTTTGCCTCATGGGGTAAGGATGATTATGAGAAAAGTGCAGCCCAGAACTACTCGGGAGGAGCTCAAGGCAGTTGGGGCCACAGTCACCAAACAAATCATTGGTAACACAAAATGCCGTCATGGATTGAAATCCTGCAGCACCCACAAGGTCCCCCTCCTCAAGAAGACACATGTACAGGCCCATCTGAAGTTTTGACAGTGAACATCTAAATGATTCAGAGAAGGATTGGTAGAAAGTGCTGTGGTCAAATGAGACCAAAATTGAGCTATTTGGCATTAACTCAACCCGCCGTGTTTGGAGGAAGAAAAATGCTTACTATGACCCTAAGAACACCATCCCTACAGTCAAGTACGGAGGTGGAAACATTATACTTTGGGGCTGCTTCTCTGCTAAAGGTACAGGCCGACTTTGCTGCATTGAGGAGCCATGTATTGTAAAATCTTGGATGAGAACCTTCTTTCCTCAGCCAGAACACTGAAGATGGGTCTTCTAGCATGACAATTTTTTACTTTTTTTTGCATACTCTCATTAGAGTAGTTCAGTGTCACCATAGTGACATTATAATACCCCGGGGGAGGGGGGGGGTGATCAGGATTTTTTTTACACTGTTATTGCTTATAACAGTGATGGTCCCTGTTATATGCAAAAGTTTTAACTGTCATGACTGGCTTTCATTCATGACGGCTTGCTTACTATTGTGATGCTGTGGTTGGCTACAGCTAATCACATGGTACAGGGTGCCAGGTACCATGTGATAGCTGTGGGCCAATTACAGCATCACAACAGTAAGCAAATTGCCATGAATGGAAGCCATTCATGACAGTTTTGCTTACATGTAATAATATGATCGCTATGATTGGTCATGGCGATCACATAATACCACCGCCAGTGCACATTTGCTGAGCGACGTACCAGTATGTTGCTTAGCCTGTAGCTGTTGCCCGCCTGCACTAAATGTACTGTGGGCAGGCAGCAAGGGGTTAATAATGAGTTTGATTGACACCCAAATGCACTAAGGCAATGCACACACATTTCAGTGTGGCGCAAAGCACGGCAACGCATTATAGTGTGTTTTGATTTGTTAGCAGCCCATTATTTTCAACAGACTGCCTACATGCAACATGTATTTATGCACAACATCACAAGCATTACAACATAAGTTCACCTTTTGGAACATGTTACACCCATATTTAGGGTGGAACATGTAACATGTTCCAGCAACTGCAGCCTCTCCCCCTTCCCCCCTCCCACCCCCTCCACAATGACAGCGAGCAGGCACCTTCTCCATGCACCCGCTGTCACTGTTTGAAAATAAAGTGGCCGTGCGGGGCTCCACCCACGCCACGTCATTCATTCACAGTGTTCTGTGAATGGGAAACTACAAGTACCGACAGTCTTTGCAGTAGTTTCAATGAGCTACCAGTACAAAGCATGAGCAGACAGATACACAGACAGGTCTGCAGGAGTCCTGCATGGCACCCTTGACTTGCTTTACAGTTTCCAAGTAAAAAAAAATTATGAATGCATATTTTTTTTGCCTGCAAAAAGATGTGCATTTATTTTATTTTTTTTTTAAAGGTGAACTTATCCTTTAATGCACCATAAAAATGCAAACAAGCCCTTACATTTAATAAGAATGTTTAATGCAGCGTACACACGACCGGACTTTCTGGGAAACTAGGTCCGATGTTCTTCCCGCCAGACTTCCGGCGGACTACCGCCGGACTTTCTGAACGGACGGACTTGCCTACACATGACCGGACTTTCCAGCAGACTAGGTCCGCCGGTCTTCCCAACGGACTTTCGCCAGAGTTACGGCGGACTTTCAGAATGAACGGACTTGCCCACACACGGACAAGTCCTTTCATTTTGAATGTGACTCGAGTACGACAGGACTAGAAAAGGAAGTCAATCTCGCCGCTTTTATCGGTGAGATTGACACCTTGCGAGCCCCGTCTCTGAGCATACCAGCCCCTTAGGTCTGGTATGGATTTTAAGGGGAACCCCCCTACGCCGAAAAAAACAGCGTGGGGTCCCACCCAAAATCCATTCCAGACCCCGATCCGAGCAGCCCGGCCAGTCAGGAAAGGGGGTGGGGACGAGCAAGCGCCCCCCCTCCTGAACCATACCAGGCTGCATGCCCTCAACATGGGGGGTGGGTGCTTGGGGAGAGGGGGGCGCCCTGCGGCCCCCGCTACCCCAAAGCACCTTGTCCTCATGTTGTCTCTGGCCTTTTCTCCCGTTGTTCGACCACTTCTCCGCACTCCCCGGGTCTTCTGCCGGGCTCCTCCGCTATCTTCTGCTCTTTTGCCGCTCTTTTGCTAACGGTGGCCGGACTTCTGCCTTCTTCCCTCTTCCCTCTTCTCTCTTCTCTTCTTCTGATGTTGACACGACGCTCTCTCCGACTGCAATGCTCTCTGAGAGCTCCGATGTGACTTATATAAGCGGTGACCCCGCCCCCTTATGCTGTCACAGTCCCTGGGCATGCTGGGACTGTGATGTTTTAGGGGGGCGTGGTCACTGGGTGATGTTGACCATGCCCCCTAAAACATCACTGCTTCAAATCTTTACATCGTAACTCCACCGGACTCAGTTCCTGACGGAAAGCCCGTTCGTCTGTTGATGAGGACAAGGGCCTCTTCCCGACAACCCTGGCCGTTGGTTGTCAGGGTCTGCGGGCGGGGGGCTTATCGGAATCCGGGAGCCCCCTTTAATAAGGGGGCCCCCAGATCCCGGCCCCCCACCCTATGTAAATGAGTATGGGGTACATGGTACCCCTACCTATTCACCTGGGGGAAAAAGTGTCAATAAAAAAACACTACACAGGTTTTTAAAGTAATTTATTAGACAGCTCCGGGGGTCTTCTTCCGACTCCGGGGGTCTTCTTCCGACTTCGGGGGTCTCCCCGATTCTTCTCCGCTGTCTCCGGCCTTTTCTCTTCTCCCGTTGTTCGACCCCTTCTCCACGCTCTCCGGGTCTTCTGCCGGGCTCCTCCGCTATCTTCTGCTCTTTTGCCGCTCTTTTGCTAGCAGTGGCCCGGACTTCTGCCTTCTGCCTTCTTCCCTCTTCTCTTCTTCCGATGTTGACATGACACTCTCTCCGGCTCCAATGCTGTCTGAGCGCTCTGATGTGACTTATATAGGCTGGGCATGCTGGGACTGTGACGTTTTAGGGGGTGTGGTCACCGGGTGATGTTGACCACGCCCCCTAAAATGTCACAGTCCCAGCATGCCCAGGGACTGTGACGGCATAAGGGGGCGGGGTCTATATAAGATATCAGTGTAGGCAAATTTAGACAGGCCTGTGCTATAAGTTAGGCCTGTGTGTTTTGATTTGAGATTGAGAGTGTTTAGTGTAGTGGTGGGTGTGACCACCTGTGCTCTAACGCCTCCCCTGCTTTCAGGAAGATTGTTCTGGAACAGAGGTTGGAACTGAGGTGGCAGGCAGCTCATGTGAGAAGCTCTGACCAATTACCATGTGGTATTGGCAGGGGGCAGGCCTCCCATATAAGCTAGGGTCACATGCTGCCTGGGAGGTTCTGATGGTGCAGGAGAAAAGGAAAGGAGAATGGAGTATTAGGTAGCTGCCGCAAGGAATCCCCACGTGAGGGTAGCGCCAAGCGTGGAGGAGGGATGGAGGAGCTGCTAGGATGTATTATAAAGATCTTTAACATGGAATTGGTGTCAAGCTGCTGTGACCAGGGAACACAGGATTCGTACACAGGAGAAGATTGGTGAAGGAGAAGTAACAGAAGGACTGAGAAAAGCAGATTTCTGTGACCGGGGAACACAGAGCTTGCCCTTTGGAATAGGTCAGTGTACAAGAAGCAAAAGGAGAAGTGTTGAGAGTAGTGCAGAATGCTGTGGCCAGGGAACGCAGCGTTTGCAGTTATAGACTGGCTTGGAACAGTAGTCCGCCTATTACCGTGTGCTAGGCCATCGGGGAGAGGTACCGATTATCTCTGGCCTGGTAAAGCACTTTGGTAATACCTTCCAAGGGACTGTGTAGCTACCAAATTCAGCCGCCGGGGAGAGGTATTGTTTGCCTCTGGCTTACTGATTTGCTGAAGCAACACCATTCAAGTACAGCCAGCAAACTGGGATTATTCAGAGTGGTCCTTTTTTGTATTACTGGAAGTGAAGCAACAGTAATCAAACAGTTTTGCAGTAGAGGATTTGTATAAGAAGAGAGGAATCTAGAGGAGTAATCATTTGCAGGAGTGAGTGCAGAGGAAGTGGAGCAATAGTCTGCGTTGGAGGTATGCAGGGGAAACAGACTGTGAATGTTAGAAGTGCATCATTTTCAAGGCTACAGCTGCTAATCAATGTCTTACCAATGTGATGACATTTCAATAAGTGCTATGGGCATCCCATATCTTCCTTTACCCGACCCAAGTTGTATCCCTCAATAAACGCAACAAAACTACGCAAATGACTGCTCATTGTCTCAAATGATATATGGGGGTCTGGCAGCAGGGTGATTGGTGGATTGTTTGTCAGGAGTGCTCGTCACCATGGCTACACACTGTAAATAAAGTGCTCGTGCTCCGTGATATTGCACTCAGTCCTCAATGAGGTTATTAAACTAAACAGCAACAGTCCACATATATGGAAATAAAGTGCTTGTGCTTCGTGACTTTCAATTAATCCTTGATGAGTGTTTAAACTAAACAGCAAAAGTCCATATTAACATTAACCATGTAATAATTGTGTCTTCATGCGTTGTGCACACACAACCCCCACCGGGTGTACCCTCACCTTAAGGGCTTAAAAAAAAAGCCTGTAATTGATAGCAATAGCCTGCAGAGATCCTCCTTTGCTTCCTTTATCCTATGCAGGTTTATGGGACACTTGTATGGAACACAGGCCACCTGCTACTTCCAGCTCAGAGGTCACTATTTTCTCCTGGTATGTTCAGAGACTCTCCTCATATACATCATATGTGGAAAATGACAGACATGCAATAGCGTGATAAAGTTTAAAAAGTTTTAATTGCATACAGAACTCCACATATATACAACTCACATTTCAAATGAAGAAAAAAAATGCCTTTTAAAGTGCTATAGTGCTGAGGGGTGATAAAGTCACCTGTGGTCCAGTTTTGCAGCCCCGGTTTTCACGATGTTCCCCCTGTCCTATGCTAGCTCTGCAACACTTTCTGGTACCTCTCTTGTCCGCCGATCAAGCTCCTACTACCGGTTACATCACAGTCTTGTGACTTCCTCTGGTCAGTGAGGAACCAATTGTGAGGACTGGGACTTCTGGAACAGCTGACTGCCAGGCATATGGGACCAGGCCTGTCATTTGTCAGGAGTGGTGAGTGGAAACACAACACTTAATCTCTTGCTACACACACACAGTTAACACAAATGAGATGGCTCTTTATCAGCCATTTCATTACACACTCTTAAAGGGACAGCACTATGTGCACTACCTTACAGAAGGGCCCCAACAAAAGCCGGAAAACACTAACATTTAGGTGCCAGGTACTTTGCAATCATCTCCAGGAGTACCCCTTTGTCAGGAATGAATAGGCCCACCCACTATTTGGTCTGTATGCATAGTTTGCACACAATGACCTCTTCCTCCTTCTGGGTTAGTTGAGGCTGATACTTTGACCCTGTTTGCACCAGTTATAACATAGTTGAACAATTCTATAGTTTAGTTGATGGCCATCTTTTGGGTTAGTGCCTTTAAATCTGTTCATTTGCATGTTGAATGATTTATGCATTGCCTTAGTGCATCTACCACCAGTTGCTAGTTCAAAGTTTCAATAGGCAGACATTTGAAACCATTGACACATTGAGCAATAAAACGGAACTAAGACCATCTAAAAAATATTCATGTTGCCCCCTCCCCCACCAAAAGCAACTATAGCTTGTTTTTAAAAATACAGTTTCTCAAACTGATGCTTACCTTAATCAGTGGACCTCAAGCACCTGATGACATGACATCCAATCCTGCACCGATTAGGAGGCAACAAACAACAAGACCAGTCCAAGACAAGCACGCAGAGCAGCTTTAGTGAACCAGTTGTCACAGACTGAGCAATTGAGTAAGTATTAAAACAAATTAAAAAAAAAAAAAAAAAACATTATAGGAGTTTAATTTTTCCCTCCTCTGTTTCATTTGTTTGAAACGAAAAGTGCACATTAGTTGTGGACCTGTACACTGCTCTATAGACACTACACATGTCATAGTTCCTAGTCCATCTCATGACTGGAGTGAGCAAGAGAGGATGTTCCTGTACATACTGTGGGACCATGGAGAAAGAATGTAGCCACACTCTAATAGGTAGTCAGATCTCATCAGCAAAGAAAGGAATTTGAAGATCTGGAGGAGGCTGAGAGCAAAAAAAAAGGGACACTTCTGAGTTAACATATTTGAATAGCATTTTTTTAAACCAGAGTTTAGTATCACTTTAGTTTCCCAGTTAATAAATTATCATATGAGAAGAACCAAAAAAAGTGACCTGTGGTTACAATGAAGTTGACCCGGGTCACTATAAATGAAATCACAAAGAACAGCAAGTTGGCATTGCCCACATTGTCCATCACTTAAAGGAAAATATATGTCTTTATGAAGATGAAGTTGCATCACATTGCTTTCAAACATTTCATTTTGATAACACAAGGAATGAGCACACAGAGGTGGGGAACATGAGGACAAAGAGGTCTCTAAACAGAAAGGAACATTCTCAACTGCGATTTGGCAAGTTTTATGTACACGTCTATATCACTCTTCCCAGCTGATGTTTGCCTTGTCTTTGGATTAGTTAAGACATTGTTCTTAGAATATGTACATAAGGAACACTTCAGGAACAAGAAATGAGACATGGCACAAAAGGAAACAAAAATAAGGAAATGTATTTGGCCACTTTTACTGTCACACAGTAGAGATGGTATGATTTGCTAATACGATAAAGTCCAGCTTAAGTCCCACAATTTTTTATCACTTCATATTCTTATACCCACAGAATGTTGTGATTTGCTAATTTTTTTTCTAGGAAATGCTCTAAAATTCTGTTAATTCTTAGTGAAATTGATGCTTTTTGTTTTCACACTTCAGTGGTCTGTGCTGGCATAACTGGGTATGAGGTAACAGCAACACCCCTCAGCAAAAGTGTCCTCACACAAGTTTAATTCATTGTGATTGATGATAGATCTACATCACTGGGCGACATGATTAACCACTTCAATACAGGGCACTTTTACCCCCTTCCTGCTCAGACCAATTTTCAGCTTTCAAAACTGTCACAATATGAATGACATTTTTATCACTTTTTTTCACACAAATAGAGCTTTCTTTTGGTGGTATTTAATCACCACTGGGTTCTTTATTCTTTGCTAAAAAAAATTTAAATAACTGAAAATTTGAAGAAAAAAAAGTTTCTGTCAGAAAATTTTGTAAATAAGTAATTTTTCTCCTTCACTGATGTGCGCTTATAAGGCTGCACTGATGGGACTGATGAGACAACACTGAAGGGCACTGATGAGGTATCACTGATGGCATCACTGATGGACACAGTTTGGCATCACTGATGGGCACATATTGGCATTACCGATGGGCACTGACTGGCATCACTGCTGGGCATTGTTGGGCAGCACTGATCATCAGGGCACTGATGATCAGTGTCCTGATTATCTGTACAGGTCTCCCCTGTGAGGAGATGCTGCTGATCGACTCTCCTCTCCTCATAGTCTGTCAGTGTGAGGCAAGGAGAGCCGATAAACAGCTTTTCCATGTTTACATGTGATCAGCTGTGATTGGACACAGCTGATCACATGGGTGAAGAGTTGTGTCATCGGCTCTTTACCAAGTTCGAGGTTGAACTGTTTCCCAGGGACATGGAGCGCCTACAATCACCATGCGGCACACCCCCCGCAGGCGCGCAAGCGCGGTGAGACTGGGGCAATGTCATATGACGTCATCCCAAAACTAGAGAGGATCCCGCCCACCGTCATATGTCTATACGGTGGGCGGGAGGTAGTTAATGATGTATTTACACTATAGGACAATTTTTTTCTTGTTTGTTTTCATTACATTTTTTTGTGTGTGAATGAGTAATAAGTAGTACTATGTATATGCAATCATTTACACAGGGGGGGGGGGGCTGGTTATCTGAGGGGCTCCTTTATTTTAAAGGGGACTTCCAGTTTCCAAAAATTCCCCCCTACAAACCTCCAAATCCACCAGGCCAGAGATGTGGAAATGAAGCCTTTGTCCCCATCAACACGGTGCCTTGCCAGGGGGGTTCTTATCATCTGTTTTGGACTTTGGGGGGCCCCACTTCTTTTTGGGCTAAGGATGCCCCTTAAATTCATATCAGACACTTATCAAGGAAGCATAAGAGTCTGGTATGGATTTTTAGGGGACCCTATAATTTTTTTTTTTTGTGTGTGTTTTTTTAAATGCCCCCTCCTGAAGAGCAACAATTTGAGAAAAGAAAATCGAAAATCCATAATTGAATCCCTTTCCTAGATAGGATACCCTGAGCCAGCCCGACGTCAGCCAGCATCACTGGTTGATTTGTTGACATTTGGCTGCAAGTACCAAGTTGACAGTATGTGACATGATATAGTTGCATGATATCCCCCTAAAAACCTTTACCAGACCCTTATCCATCCATGCAGCCTGACAGGCCAGGGGAGAGAGGGGCGCTGTCCTCCCCCCTCCTAAACCATACCAGGCCACATGCTCTCAACATGGTACCTTGCACCTAAATGTCAAGAAACCAACTAATGATGTGGGGCTGACTCAGGGTGGGGCATGTCTGTGCTGGGAAACTGTCATTAATGTAACACAGCTCTAACCCCCTTCCCATTCAGCTGTTGGCCAGGAGATTCCCCAGCTGAAAGCTAAATGTAAACAAAGGGGCCAGGGAGAGTGGTGATGTTACCCAATAGGGCAATGCCTTCATTCCAATCGATGCCTTCTGAGATTTGCATGTAACATGTTCCAGCAGCTGCAGCCTCTCGCCCCCCTCCCCCCCTCTACAGTGACAGCGAGCAGACACCTTCTCCATGCACTATGACTATTTGAAAATAAAGTGGCCGTGCGGGGCTCCACCCACGCCACGTCATTCCTTCACAGTGTTCTGTGAAGGAATGACGGTACAAGTCATTGCAGTAGTTTCAATGAGCTACCAGTACGAAGTATGAGCAGACAGATACACAGACAGGTCTGCAGGAGTCCTGCATGGCACCCTCAACTTTTTAAAGGTGAACTTATCCTTTAATGCACCATAAAAATGCAAACAAGCCCTTACATTTAATAAAAATGTTTAAGAGCTAGAGGTTCTTGGGTACTCTCTTGGTGTTGTTGGTTTACAGCACACCTGTGTTTCCAGGTGCTTGGCTAAGAATGGAGAATGACAGAAACACTGGCTGCAGCTGCTCTCTGCTGTTGCCCCATGGTGCTGAACTGGTTAACAGCTATATCAGCAAGAGGAGGGAGCTGCTGAGCAGGAAGAGTTCAATATGCTGAGTCAGGCAGCACTGCACTGTGGGGACTGTTATCCAGAATCTACTGCAATCAAGAGCTTTTGAACTGCATTTTCAAAGACAAAAATTGCCAGGAGGACAAAGAGCTGCATTTTCTCAAGCTTTACAGGACACAGCTCCCTCTTGCCATGAGGAGAGTGCACATAGCTTTTCAGATTGCACCACTATTACTGCATAACGGTGGCCTCAGCGGAATCTGGAGTGCTCAGTCCAAGTGTGCTTTGTCACCTTTGTGCAGAGCAGAGAGTGGATTAACTGCCGTGTGCAATCGGATGATGAGCTACAATATCGCTGGGACTGGTGAGCTGCTGCTGTAAGGATTTACTATCTGCTGCTAGAGAGACTGAGCCCTTTAAGAACTGACCATTACAGCCATCTAGTAGCCTTATTGAAGCCTGCAGGCTTGGCTGGGACTATTCTCATATGCACCAACAGTACAACTGGGCCCCAATGCTATCCGGTTGAAGAGTTAGGACTTAAGACTATCCCTTTACAGCTGCTACACAGAGACTTTCACTTATTGCTTATGCTAGGAGTTCATACTGGAGGAAACTGGAGTTGAGACATTTTGTAGGCGTTCAGGAGGTGATTCTGCCACCTTCCAAATGCCTGTTGGAGGGGTTTTGCATTCAACTGCTCTGCCAAAACAGGGATCCAAGCTTTTAGCTTACAGATATGGCAAGGTCTTATTGACCTCAAAAAGCCACCATGTTCCTCTGGGGGTAGGAGGTGAGGGGACAGTAAAAATGCAGCTGAATTGTCTGTTTTACTGCCTGTGTGAATGAGGCCTAACGCAGTGTCACAGCCCCTTCCGTGCCAAGCAGACGGCCAGGCGTGGTCACGCCCCAAGTGGCTCAAGGTGGTATTGAACCTATAACCTTATGTTTACTGCTCCTGTTGCTTTGCCTCTGAGCCACACCTCAGTTCTTATCTAAGTCTGCTTTCCAGCTATGCCTAGTTCTGTATGAAGTACTAGGGCTATAATCTGGGTCTTGTTGCATTTAGTACCTGGCACTCCTGGTTCAGCTGAGGCAGTTTACCTAATCAGCTGGGTATAAAACACTGCCTCACTCTGAGGACTTGGTGAGTTCATTGTCTCTTGTCTCTATCATTGCCAAAGGTTCCTGTGTCTCTTGTTTTGCCTAAGTATTCCAGTGTTCCTGTGTTCAAGTTACAGTGTTCCAAGACTGACCCCGGCTTCTGACCCTGGCTTGTTTATCGTTTATTCTGACTTCTGGAATCCCTGACTATGGCTTTACCTGGACAATCCTTTGGCAAATTCCTGTCAAGCCCCCATGCACAGATTCACAGCCCAGGTAGCTTCTTACCTTGTTACCGTGGGCTGTGTGTATTTGTTAGGGTGAGCATACATCTCTGCACTATGGACTCCAACCAAGGTAAGCCCTTACACTCAGCTATGCCAGCACAGGACGCTGAAGTGGAAAAGCTTGAAGGCAGCACGTCCACTGAGAAATAAAGAGTAAAAATCAGTCAACATGTGGGTGTACAGGACTCTAAAAAGGTGTAAGGCTTCAACAGGGTTACAATTTTTGTTTTTTACACAAATAAAGCTTACGTTGTTAAAAATCAGCTTTTGTCAACATAAGTAGTTCTACAACAGTAGTCTCCATTTAAATCAGAGTTTGACTTTATCTGGGCACCACAATCTGGGAACGCTATTTAGTTAATTGTTAATATTTAGAAAAAAAAGGGATAAAATAAGTAAATATAATATACCTTCCTATCAATTTACTAATAATAGCAGCATAAGGATTAAAAATAGTTAATGTTGAATGAGAGAGTGGGTTGTGGTGATTCCACTCACTCCTGTTCCCCCCTCCCTCCTGGCAAGCAGTGGTAGAGAGCCAGAACACCGGGGGGTTGTGAAGCAAAACTAAGGATTCTGGGAAATGTAGTCCTTAAAGGGGACTACACAGGACAAGTCAATGGAGGCTGATGTAGCTGGACTTCACTACCCACAACTCCCTGTATACAGAGGAGGAGAGTCTCAGTGAGGATCTGCTATGTGGGTGTCTGCACATACCAGAGTGCTAAGAGACTGAGCCGCTGTGAGCCTCTTGTGTGCGGGGACCTGGTGCAGTGCAGACCCATTGCTGGAGTGTCTGTGCCCACACCAAGAACTAAGACACTGAGAGTTTTTCTGCCATGCCGTAACCCAAAGCTGGAGGGACCTTTTGCTGCACATACCTACAGTTAGGGGGAGTCAGTGAGGAACCAATTGTGAGGACTGACATTTGTCAGGAGTGGGGAGTGGAAACACAATGCTTAATCTCTTGCTACACACACAGTTAACGCAAATGAGATTGATCTTTGTCAGCCATTTCATTACACACTCTTATGCCCCATACACACGGTCGGATTTTCCGATGGACAATGTCCGATCGGAGCGTGTTGTCGGAAATTCCGACCGTGTGTGGGCGCCATCGGACATTTTCCATCGGATTTTCCGACACACAAAGTTGGAGAGCAGGAGATAAAATTTTCCGACAACAAAATCCGATTGCATCAATTCCGACCGTGTGTGGCCTGTTCCGACGCACAAAGTGCCACGCATGCTCAGAAGAAATTCCGACACGGGACAGCTCGTTCTGGTAAACTTAGCGTTCGCAATGGATACAGCACTTTCGTCACGCTGTTAAAAATGGTTTAATACTGCGCACTCTCTTCTTCTTTATAATGTGCAAGAATTAAGTAGTTTTGCTGCTCATATTCACACACACTTCTCACAAACTTTTATTTGTGTTTTTTTTATTGGGATTCCCTGAATATATTGTTATTAGTTGTCACATCTGACAGTTTTATATTAGTTTTTTTTTTTTTTGGATTTTAAGCCTTTTTTTTTCTTTAATGTTTGGATTTTTTCCAAGGCTGATCTTTGTTCAATGTTATTTTTATTTTTACAGAATATTTTTGTGTGTGTTTTGTGTGTCAAGTTACCCCAACACCATTGATATCTTTTATTATTTAATCTCCAGGAGATTGTTTGGTGTTGGTGTCCCTTGTTCATTTCACATTGTATATTTGAAATGTACCTGAATCCTCACAAACCAACTGTCATTTTTGAAGTAAAACACATAGGAGAGTATAATTCAAAACAAAAATCCTTTATTAAGGGATCAGAACCAAACAAAGAGGAAGGCAACACTGGATCAACATTTTTTGGCCGACCAGACTGGATCCAGGGCAATCACTGTCTGGTCTTCCTTCCACGCTTCATTCCGGGCTGTGGCTGTGCAGTTGGAGATGTGGCAGGAGGAGGAGTAGGACCTGGAGGAGGAGGAGGAGGACCTGCAGGAGGAGGACTGGGAGGACCTGGAGGAGGACTGGGGGGACCTGGAGGAGAGGGAGGAGGAGGAGGAGGACCTGCAGGAGGAGGAGGAGGACTAACGCGAAGGTGTGTCTGAGGTGTAATTTGGCCCCTCATACCTTTCTCCAGAGCCTCCGATATGAGGGCCTCACACATGACTTGTTGGCCCTCCTCCATCCTCTGCATTTTATATGCTATGAAGGCAACAATGTTCTCCTCCATGGTGTGTGGTGCTCCCAGGACCTCTGTAGCCCTCCAAAAGAATCCTATAGCAGCCTCCTCTAGGGCACTCCTCCTACTGCCACTTTCTGTTTTCAGGGGGGGTGGAGGGACCTGCAGATCAGCCAGCCGGCTCGGCCCTGCCATCTCCTGGCTGAGACTTCCCTGTGTATGAAAAAGGGACATGGTTTTAGTTTTTGCTTCATCAATCACAATCCTAAATTAGTACTCCCAACTAACATCTAGTTAACATCATTGATTGTACAAGCAGAAATATTTAGAGGAATGCTAAACCTGGCTCAATCTGGGCTCCTCCACATGTTGCCTGGAAGGCCCAGGTTGGGCGTCAGAAGCCTCAGCCCGGGGGGAAGGAAGCGTGGAAGGAAGACTGGAGAGGGATGGCCTGGGTTCAGTCTGGCCTGCCAGAAAATGCAGCCTGTCGTAGTACAACATCCTGGGGACATAGATGTCATCTGCTGCTCCGGATCTCTGTGAATCCAGGACTTTCTTGCGCTCCCTTAGATATGTGCTCCTCAGGCAACCAATTAATATCTTTAAATAGGTGATGTCTGCCGTGGGGATCACCTGCTTCACAATTACCAACAATTGCACCAGTGTTGCCTTCCTCTATGCTTGGTTCTTTAAATGGGGGTGTTTAATCTCCCACAGACAGGGCAGCTCCCTTAACATATCTACGAATACTGACATGAAGTCTTTATCTTTGAGTACCATATCCATGTTCACTGCAAGACACAACACAAGACAAAGCCTAATGTCAGACAAAACTCTCCTAATCTTTTACAATATAGGCCTCAGTGTAGAAGCAGTATAGGCACAAGTTTGTCTCTTACCTTCGTTCTTACGATCGGCGCCTCCAATGCTCCTTCCCCCGCTCACAGATAGTACGTAATACGCACGCGTGTTACGCTTTATATACACTGCGCATGTGTGTAACTCCGCCCGCCCCTGACGTTCTTTCTAGTCTATTCCCCGCCCCTTTTCGTTCGGCGCAGTGGGTGAAGAGCACATGGCGGAGTCACAGCAGGTGCGTGATAATTGCAGGAATGAGGAGGAGGAGGAGGAAAGCCCGGATCCAGGCACGTCCCGATCCAGAAGGAGACGTTTTAAGGCCACAAATATGTCCTTTGGGGAGATGTTGGAGATGGTCGACATCATGAAGAAGTCCGACTATGACGGAAAATATGGGCCTTACCCCAACCCGAACATCCGAAAGGCCAAGATCATGGCGAAATTGGCCTGGAGTCTTGAGAGGAATTTCGGGGTCCGAAGATCAAAAGATCAGCTCAGGAAGCGGTGGTCGGACCTGAAATTGAGAGAGCCAGAGCAGTACCGAAAGATCCAGAGAGTGCTGCAAAAAAGTAAGTAGTTGTGCTGTGTTCCTTTTCTTTCTGTCTTTATTCCGTTCGTTCTGCTCCATATGCTTTTAGTAATTGTAACGTTTAAAAGGGCAACTTTAATGTTCATGGGCCCATTATTCGTTCGTATCAAATATTTTTCTTTCGGCCTCTAAAACACCATTGTTTAGGCCATATGCATTTTCCCACATTTTTTTGGGGCCTACTTGGATGCCAAATATTTGTTTGTGTAGATGGGTTTGTTACTAGAATGAAATGCAAACTAGATTGTGTGTAAGGAGAGGACACTGAGCAGCTGTTTTCACATCTGGACACTGGAGCACTAGTGTGGGACCCTAGAACACCCTTTTTATTAGGGGGGCCACACAGGTGCTCCAGTGTATACTATAGGGGGGGCTACATCTGTGAAGCTTGTACTAAACAGGTAAAGTATTGCAGCTTGACAAAGGCCAATAAAAAATATACATCTTGGAACTCTGCTAAAATAAACAATTGTACCCCACTTCCAAGCAATGTTTCCTATTTCTAGTTCTGCCATCAAATATCTGTGTGCTAAGTATACCATTTTTTTTTTTTTTACATAGGGGAGAAAAGACTCGGAGGACACCCCTCATCCCAGGAGACCAGAGACCCCCCACCTCTGGAAGAAGGGGAAATACCGCAAATCCAAGAAGAAGAGCAGGAGGAAGAAGAAGATGTGGTGGAGATTGGCACCACAACAGGTGAGTGTCTGCGACCACAGGCTCAGGTAAACTAGATGGATGGTGGCAGATTTTTGATACCTATTTTTGTTTTCTTTATCTCTTTTTAGGTGATCGTGATGTGAGGGAGAGAGAACGCTTTACTTCTGAAAGTGCCCAGATCCTCATCGGGGAGATCAGGGGGTGTAATCTCGAACTGCACAACATACAGCAACAAATCAGTGATGTTATTAAAAAAAATAATAACATCATTGATGTTTTGGGGTGAATTTAAACCCCACAAAATCACTTGTTTTATTGTGGTCCAATCTTAAAATTTTTTTTTCAATGTTTTGAAAAGCCAAATTTGGAGGATGCACACAGTGTGCCAACATGTGCTATCTGCCAGCACGGGAGATCAATGGAGGCGTTTTGGGGGTGCAACCCCTTCCTCAATTATAAAGTCGCGTTAAGGAAGGGCTTGCTCCCCCAAAACACGTCCCTTGATCCCCTCTGATGGCAGATAGCACATGTTGACATTCGTAAATTGGTGTGCATCTTCCAAATTTGGCTTTTCCAGGGGTGATTTCCCCCCATCTGAACGCTATATCAAACCCAGTTCCTAAATACTGATGTCTGATATAGCCTTCAGGTTTTACCTAATGTGAACTTTGTAAGTTCAAGTTTTTTGGCTTTCTTGTTGGTTTTACACAGGCCTGTTTTATCTGAAATGGATATTTCGATTTTTGATAATGCTACAGCAAAAATTGTTATACAACAAACATGTTGGTTTGTTTGAAAAACCTTTGGTAAATGCACATGTGATTGTGCAGGTATAAAAAAGTTGCTTACTCAAGAATGTGTGGATTATTGTCTCAACACTACAACACTTTTGGGGTGATGTAATTGCTGTTTTATGCAAAAATGGGGGTTATTTCCTAAGGGAAAATACACTTTGCACTACAAGTGCAGGCTCAATGCAGTTGCAAGTGCACTTGTAGTGAAATGTGTTTTTGCATTTAGGAAGTACCAGCCAACACTGTTTTTTATAAGGTTACCCAATCACGACATTTTCTGCACTCAACACATTTCTGTCAGGGTCAGCTAAAACAAACACAAGCAGTAAATGTCCACAAAGAATTTCTTTTGGTTGTTTTTTATTTGAAAAAGGTTTCACAGATTGTCTGGCATATTGATAGCCCCCCTACCCGCAAAGAACTCCAGGTAGCGTAACCGGACATCACGGGCACTCAGGGAGGGCAAGCCAGGACGGCCACTTTCAAGCGCCGTCAGTGTTGATGGATTTGGGATTCCGGCCTCAGGCCCAACTGAGCCAGCATAGTTGGCTGAATGTTTTCTTAAAAAATTATGGAGAACACAGCAGGCAAGTATTATATGGTTCAGTTTATACTCCGCCATATGGATGGGTGTCAGAAATAATCGGAACCGGCTGGCCAGGATTCCAAATGTGTTCTCCACCACTCTTTGGGCTCTGGCCAGCCGGTAATTAAAAACCCTCTGTTCCGGGGTGAGGGTCCTCATCGGGAATGGCCGCATCAGTTGGTCCCCCAGCGCAAATGCTTCATCAGCAACGAACACAAATGGGAGACCTTCAACATTGTCCTCTGGAGGTGGCAAGTCCAAGCTGCCATTCTGGAGACGCCTGTAGAACTCCGCCTGGGCGATGACTCCACCATCGGACATCCGGCCATTCTTCCCCACGTCCACATACAGGAACTCGTAATTAGCCGACACCACCGCCAACATCACTATACTATTAAACCCCTTGTAATTATAATAGTACGACCCCGAGTTGGGTGGTGGGACGATGTGGACATGTTTCCCATCAATTGCCCCTCCGCAGTTAGGAAAGTCCCACCGCTGGCCAAAGTGGGAGGCCACAGTCTGCCATTCCTGTGGCGTTGAAGGAAACTGTTGAGGAAAAAACAATAAACATTACTATTTTTTCACAGAAACATGGCAAGCAGATTAGACACAAACATTATGGGCCAACCTCCAGATAGCATTTATTAAGGGGAATTTAACAACAACAAAGTATAAGGTACACCTATCATATTCCCCCTCCCCCCTCTCATGGGCCATTTCTAACATTATAGGGGGGGGGGAACTCTTGGACAGGTAACCCACTTCACTTCATTGAGAGATGAAAGCTTAAATAATGGGTATTACTTGGAACAGCCCCTCCTTAGTTACACTATTGGCAGACCACTGGACAGGTAAGAAGTGGCATAATACAAAGATATAAATACATACTGTACACATTTGAGCACATTTGAACATTCTGCTATTACCTATCAAGATAATAATAGGATACAAAAACTTTAAACAGTACCATTGGAAAGTATACAGGCAGGCCCTTGCACTACATGCTTTGGGGAATTCATCCATAAATCTGACCAGTAAAGAGATGGGTATAGTGTGTATGGGTTTGGCAAAGTCAGCAGATAGATGATTGAGGATAGAGAATTGTGATCAGCTGACTTAGCAGTTGGGGGAGGGAGGGTTACTAAAAATTATTTGGGGACACCACAAAAAAAAGCCTCTGGCACTCTGCCTGAATTTAAAACAAAAATAACATTACCAAACATTTTAGGGGGTGTTTGGGGTAAAGCACTACTATGGAGCAGATAAAATACATTGTTAAGTGACTACATGAGGTGAATATAGGCCAGGAGACACCATGCTGGGGAGGTTATTGAAGGGCAAATATGTATGAAGGACCTAAAATAATAATTACATAAAAATCCAGCATGCATGAGGACAAAGGGGACATTCACAGCATATTACAATCATGGTAATTAGGGAATGAGGAAAGAAATACAATATATTAGCAAACATTCAATACAATAAAATGTGATATAAAAGAATAAAAATCTTACCTTCATATACTCCTTCTGCAGGACCTGTATGATGGCAGAACAGGTCTCTGGGATGATGATACCCAGAGCCTGGGGGGAGATGCCTGTCGAGAACTTCAAGTCCGGCAGACTTCTCCCTGTGGCCAAATACCGCAAGGTAGCGACCAACCTCTGCTCCGGAGTGATGCCTTGCCTCATGCAGGTATCCTGCCTGCTAATATAAGGGGTCACCGAAGCCAACAAACGGTGAAACACGGGGTCCGTCATCCTGAGAAAGTTCCTGAAATCATCAGGATTATTCTCACGGAGCAAAGGCATATGAGAGAACTGGTCACGCTGAAGCAACCAATTCTTGGTCCATGAACTCCTCCCCACCCTGTTCATGGACTGGATTTGTATCAAGGTCAGGACCCCAACACCAAGCCCTCGCACAGCACGAACTCTACGAGGAGTACGCATACGAAACATGGCTAGAAAACGGTCGGCTACTCAGAACGAAGTAACAGAACGCACTGAAGAACAGCAAGGCCTGTGAAGAGCGACCTGAAAAACAGCAACGAGCAGGCAAGATCACACAGAAAACTCTGATACGAACTGACTGCACGCACTGAAGAGCAGATAGAAATCCACAAGCACAAACTGAACGGCAGAAAACGATCTGAAAGCCACGAGTCTGAAAAAGCGCGAATCGTCTCTCGCCAAACTTTTACTAACACGAGATTAGCAAAAGGAGCCCAAAGGGTGCTGCGCTTGGTTCTGAACCGGCCTTTTCTAGTCTCGTCGTACGTGGTGTACGTCACCACGTTCTTGGCGATCGGAAATTCCGACAACTTTGTGCGACCGTGTGTAGGCAAAACAAGTTTGAGCCAACATCCGTCGGAAAAAATCCTAGGATTTTGTTGTCGGAATGTCCGAACAAAGTCCGACCGTGTGTACGGGGCATTAAAAGGGACAGCTCTATGTGCACTACCTTACAGAAGGGCCCCAACAAAAGCCAGCAAACACTAACATTTAGGTGCCAGGTACTTTGCAATAATCTCCAGGAGTACCCCTTTGTCAGCAATGCATAGGCCCACCCACTATTTGGTCTGTATGCATAGTTTGCACACAATAACCTCTTCCTCTTTCTGGGTTAGTTGAGGCTGATACTTTGAGCCTGTTTGCACCAGTTATAACTTGGTTGAACATTGTTATAGTTTAGTTGATGGTCATCTTTTGTGTTAGTGTCTTTTAATCTGTTCATTTGCATGTTGAATGATTTATGCATTGCCTTACTGCATCTACCACCAGTTGCTTGTGGCCTATTTCTGTGTACTGTTATAAAGTGATTGCATACTAAGTTACTCAGCTGTGCACAGTCTCCAACCTACAACCAAGTTTGTCAGTGGGGACCGAACAGCTATAAGAATCGTGGCAGAACAGAGAACACACTAGTTCAAAATTTCAATAGGCAGACATGTGAAACCATTGACACATTGAGCATTAAAACGGAACTAAGACCATCTAAAAAAATATTCATATTGCCCCCTCCCCTGCCAAAAGCAACTATAGCTTGTTTTTAAAAATATAGTTTCTCAAATTGATGCTTACCTTAATCAGTGGACCTCGAGCACCTGATGATATGACATCCGATCCTGCACCGATTAGGAGGCAACAAACAACAAGACCAGTCCAAGACAAACACACAGAGCAGCTTTAGGCCCCTTTCACACTGGGGCGGTTTGCAGGCGCTATTTCACTAAAAATAGCGCCTGCAAACCGACCTAAAACTGCCACTACTGTTTCTCCAGTGTGAAAGCCCGAGGGCTTTCACACTGGAGTGGTGCGTTGGCAGGAGAGAAAAAAAAATCCTGCAAACAGCATCTTTGGAGCGGTGAAGGAGCGGTGTATTCACTGCTCCTAAACCGCTCCTGCCCATTGAAATCAATGGGGCAGCGCGGCTATACCGCCAGCGTAGCGCCGCTCTAGCTGCGCTTTGCAGGCGGTTTTAACCCTTTTTAGTCCGTTAGCGGGGGTTAAAATCGCACCGTTAGCGGCCGAATACCGCCACTAAAATGATGGTAAAGCGGCGCTAAAAATAGTGCTGTTTTACCGCTGACACCCCCACCGCCCCAGTGTGAAAGGGGCCTTAGTGAACCAGTTGTCACAGACTGAGCATTTGAGTAAGTATTAAAACAAATTACAGAAAAAAAAAAAAAAACATTGCAGCAGTTTTATTTTTCCCTCCTCTCTTTTATTTGTTTGGAATGAAAAGTGCACCCTCTAATAGGTAGTCGGATCTCATCGGCAAAGAAAGGAATTTGAAGATCTGGAGGAGGCTGAGAGCAAAAAAAGGGACACTTCTGAGTTACTATATAACATATTTGAATAGCATTTTTTTAAACCAGAGTTTAGTATCACTTTAGTTTCCCAGTTAATAAATTATCATATGAAAAGAACCAAAGTGACCTGTGGTTACAATGAAGGTGACCCGAGTCACTATAAATGAAATCACAAAGAACAGCAAGTTGGCATTGCCCACATTGTCCATCACTTAAAGTCAAATACATGTCTTTATGAAGATGAAGTTGCATCAAAATGCTTTCAAACATTTCATTTTGATAACACAAGGAATGAGCACACAGAGGTGGGGAACATGAGGACAATGAGGTCTCTATACAGAAAGGAACATTCTCAACTGCGATTTGGCAAGTTTTATGTACACGTCTATATCACTCTTCCCAGCTGATGTTTGCCTTGTGGTTGGATTAGTTAAGACATTGTTCTTAGAATATGTACATAAGGAACACTTCAGGAACAAGAAATGAGACATGGCACAAAAGTAAACAAAAATAAGGAAATGTATTTGGCCACTTTTACTGTCACACAGTAGAGATGGTATGATTTGCTGATACGATAAAGTCCAGCTTAAGTCCCACAATTTTTTATCACTTCATATTCCTATACCCACAGAATGTTGTGATTTGCTAATTTTTTTTCTTGGAAATGCTCTAAAATTCTGTTAATTCTTAGTGAAATTGATGCTTCTTGTTTTCACACCTTAGTGGTCTGTGCTGGCATAACTGGGTAACGGCAACACCCCTCAGCAAAAGTGTCCTCACACAAGTTTCATTCATTGTGATTGATGATGGATCTACATCACTGGGCTACATGATTAACCACTTCAATACAGGGCACTTTTACCCCCTTCCTGCTCAGACCAATTTTCATCTTTCAAAACTGTCACAATTTGAATGACAATTGCGCGGTCATGCAACACTGTACCCAAAATACATTTTTATCACTTTTTTTCACACAAATAGAGCTTTCTTTTGGTGGTATTTAATTACCGCTGGGTTCTTTATTCTTTGCTGAAAAAAATTTAAATGACTGAAAATTTGAAGAAAAAAAAGTTTCTGTCAGAAAATTTTGTAAATAAGTAATTTTTCTCAGTCACTGATGTGCGCTTATAAGGCTGCACTGATGGGACTGATGAGACGACACTGAAGGGCACTGATGAGGTGGCACTGATGGGAGGCACTGATGAGCAGGCACTGATGGGCATTGAAAGGCAGCACTGACTTCATATTCTTATACCTACAGAATGTTGTGATTTGCTATTTTTTTTCTTTGAAATGCTCTAAAATTCTGTTAATTCTTAGTGAAATTGATGCTTCTTTTTTTCATTCTTCAGTGGTCTGTGCTGGCATAACTGGGTATTGGGTAACAGCAACACCCCTCAGCAAAAGTGTCCTCACACAAGTTTCATTCATTGTGATTGATGATGGATCTACATCACTGGGCGACATTATTAACCACTTCAATGCAGGGCACTTTTACCCCCTTCCTGCTCAGACCAATTTTCAGCTTTCAGCACTGTCACAATTTGAATGACAATTGCACGGTCATGCAACACTGTACCCAAATTAAATTTTTATCACTTTTTTTCACATAAATAGAGCTTTCTTTTGGTGGTATTTAATCACCACTGGGTTCTTTATTCTTTGCTAGAAAAACTAAAAATTAATGAAAAATTTGAAGAAAAAACATTTTCTGTCAGAGAATTTTGTAAATAAGTAATTTTTCTCCTTCACTGATGTGCGCTTAAGAGGCTGCACTGATGGGACTGATGAGACGACACTGAAGGGCACTGATGAGGTGACACTAATGAGGAGGCAGCAATATGCAACACTGATGGTCACTGATAGGCGGAACTGATGAGCACTGATAGGTGGCACTGATGGGCGCTAATAGGTGCCACTGATGAGTGGCATTTATGGGCAATGATAGGCAGCACGGATAGACGGCACTGATGGGCAGCACTGATAGGTGGCACAGATGGGAGGCACTGATGAGCAGGCACTGGTGGGCACTGAAAGGCAGCACTGATTGGAATTACTGATGCTCACAGATTGACATCACTGATGGGCACAAATTGGCATCACTGATGGTCACAGTTTGGCATCACTGATGGGCACATATTGGCATTACCAATGGGCACTGACTGGCATCACTGCTGGGCATTGTTGGGCAGCACTGATCATCAGGGCACTGATCTGTGAGGAGATGCTGCTGATCGGCTCTCCTCTCCTCACAGTCTGTCTGTGTGAGGCAAGGAAAGCCGATAAACAGCTTTTCCGTGTTTACATGTGATCAGCTGTGATTGGACACAGCTGATCTGGGTTAAGAGCTGCGTCATCGGCTCTTTACCAAGATCGAGGTTGAGCCATTTCCCAGGGACATGGAGCGCCTGCAATTGCCACGCGGCACACCCCCCGCAGGCGCGCAAGCGCGGTGAGACTGGGGCAACGTCATATGACGTTGTCCCAAAACTAGAGAGGATCCCGTGCGCTGTCATTTGTCTATATGGTGAGCGGGAGGTAGTTAATGATGTATTTACACTATAGGACAATTTTTTTCTTGTTTGTTTTTCATTACATTTTTTTATGTGTGAATGAGTATTAAGTAGTACTATGTATACACAATCATTTTACAAGGGCGGGGGGGTGGTTATCTGAGGGGCTCCTTTATTTTAAAGGGGGCTTCCAGTTTCCAAAAATTCCCCCCCTGCAAACACCCACCTCCACCAGGCCAGAGATGTGGAGATGAAGCCTTTGTCGCATCAACATGGTGCCTTGCCAGGGGGGCTCTTATCAAGGATAAGGGTCGGTTTTGGACTTTGGGGGGCCCCACTTCTTTTTCGGCTGAGGACTCTCCTTAAATTCATATCGGACCCTTATCAAGGAAGCATAAGGGTCTGGTAGGGATTTTTAGGGAACCCTATGATCTTTTTTGTGTGTTTTTTTTACATGTCCCCTCCTGAAGAACAACAATTTGAGAAAAGAAAATCCAAACTCCATAACTGACCCCTTTTCCTAGACAGGACACCCTGAGCCAGCCCCATGTCAGCCAGCATCACTGGTTGATTTGTTGACAACTAGCTGCAAGTACCAAGTTGACAGTATGTGACCTGATATAGTTGCATGGTTTCCCCCTAAAAACCCTTACTAGACCCTTATCCAAGCATGCAGCCTGGCAGGCTAGGGTAGAGATGGGCACTATGCCCTCCCCTCTCCTGAACCATACCAGGCCACATGCTCTCAACATGGTACCTTGCACCTAAACGTCAAGAAACCAACTAATGATGTGGGGCTGACTCAGGGTGAGGCATGTCTGTGCTGGGAAGCTGTCATTAGCTGCTTGCCACCCACCCACTGTCAAATGACAGTGGGGCGGTGCGGCTCTCGTTCTGGGACGCCGTCATATGCCACCAGTTCAGCCTATCAGTGCCCATCAGTGCCACCTCATCAGTGCACATCAAAGAAGGTGAAAAATTACTTAGTTACAAAATTTACTGACAGAAAAAAAGTAAAAAGCATTTTTTTTTCAAAATTGTTGGTCTTTTTTTTTTTTTTTTTTGTAAAAAATAAAAAACCCAGCAGTGATTAAACACCACCAAAAGAAAGCTCTATTTGTGTGAGGAAAATGATAAAAGATGTGTTTTAGCACAGTGTAGTATGACCACGCAATTGTCATTCAATGTGCGACAGAGCTGAAAGCTGAAAAATGGCTTGGGAAGGAAGGGGGTGTGAGTGCCCGGTAGGCAAGTGTTTAATGTAACACAGCTCTAACCCCCTTCCCATTCGACTGTTGGCCGGAAGATTCCCCAGCTGAAAGCTAAAATGTAAACAAAGGGGCCAGGGAGAGTGGTGATGTTGTTACCCAATAGGGCAATGCCTTCATCCCAATCGATGCCTTCTGAGAGGAAACACGTTGGAATGGAGCTAGCAAAGTGATGTCAACTAGCACGGACCGCACTGCAGGCAACCATGCAAGATTTTATCCTATATCACTCAAATTCATTTTCCTTGATATACAGAAAGTACATGACGGAAAGTATTCAGACCCCCTTAAATTTTTCACTCTTTGTTATATTGCGGTGTGAAAAAACTTGTTGCATCTTTCCCAAAAAGACTCATGGCTGTATTAGATCAAAAGGGTGCTTCTACTAAATACTGAGCAAAGGGTGTGAATACTTAGGACCATGTGATATTTCAGTTTTTCTTTTTTTATAAATCTGCAAAAATGTCAACAATTCTGTGTTTTTCTGTCAATATGGGGTGCTGTGTGTACATTAATGAGGGAAAAAAATGAACTTAAATTATTTTAGCAAATGGCTAAATATAACAAAGAGTGAAAAGAGTGGCAAGTGACCATCCGCATCTGGTGGCAGGCAATGGTGGCAAGTGACAGTCTGCAACGTGTGGCAGGTGACAATCCACATCTGGTGGAAGGCGACGGTGGCAAGTGACACGCTCAGGGCTCCCACTGATTCTGCATTATGGTGAGTTGAACTAATCATTTTATATAACAATGTAATAATAGAAATAATGCCCTTCAATCATCCTGACACCATAACAACCATGGTGCCGGGATGATTGAAGCACCAACACCAGCCATTTCCCCGATAAATTGCCCGCAAAAAAAAACTTATTTTCTGGCAGTGCCCCTCACGAGACTAGACGCTGGATCCGCCCCTGCTGTTACCTAATTATTTTTAGTATAATATCTCAGTCAGAAACAGAGCATCTTATTTATTTTACAACATATTTGGGATATGACTTGATTCACTGGATGGATATTGATGGAGAACTGAGAAACTATTGTCATGACACTACAAAATTACATCTGCGTGTGTGATGGCACAGGTATCAAGTATGGACACTCCAACCTCAGTACCCGGCTCTGACAGATTAAATTGCCCTTGTCTTCTGAACCCTTTATGAATTCCCCCTGGGGGTGTAAGGTAACTTTTGTTTGGATCTATTGGATAAATAAACCAGTAAACTTTGTTTTTCCTAAAATGGACATGCAGATATTGTATAGAGACTTTTGTGCCATTTGTACGTATGTTACATTTTAGGTAATTTTACAAATTGGATAACAGTTCCCCTATAACATGAACTCAAAAACAGCTATTGCTCAGAAAAGACCTCTAAACAAGTTACAGTTAATACAAGCAGTTTAACTTTAAATAACTTTTACTACCCTTTAATTTGAACTTTACATTTATTTACTCTTGTATTAACTTTATCATACTATTAAAGCTGCCAACTGTCCTCTATTTTAATTTCCTGATTATGTAAGTCTTAAGTCTTAATTAAATAAAGATTAATTTGGTACATTGTGAAAGGAACAATGTGATGACATGTTAAAGAACCTCAGAAACAAAGAGATGAGTGTATAGAAACATCCACCTTTGACAAATTACAATGTTTCTTTATTTGCCACATGTCTTTTATAATATTTGACTTGTGCTTGTATTAACAATGATGTTTTACTGCCAAGCTGTACTGTATATAACTTTTAGTCCACTTTCACATTGAGGCACTTGAAAAACACCTAAAAATGTCTAGCGCTAAAACTGCATTTTAGCCACGTTTTTACCATGGTAGCACTAAAATTAGCGATAGCGCGCATGCGTTCTTAAGGCATTTCTCATGTCAACCAACGTTTCATCATCAACATGTCCCTGACGACGCATGTTGATGACGAAACGTTGGGCGACAAGAGACTGGCGACGCAGGACGTGGTTGGACGGTGACATGGCGGCCATCTTTGTGGCTAGAAGTGCTGGACGCTTCATACTGCTTTATACCTTCATACCAAATGTGAGTGGCTTTTACTTTTTATTTAATAAATTGTCCTTTTTGATGGAATTTGCGCAATGAGCGTTTTCCCTTTGCTCCCTATATACCACGATTCTTGAGGCGCATATACCCACTGGACTATACCTGGTTCTTAATCCTGTCACAAGGAGGAGACCTAAAGCCTTCCATTTAGTTTAGAGGGAAAGGAATATGTTTATGCTACCTCACTGGAGGATTGTTGGTCTATCCCAGGAAGAGTGCCCCTTGCTATCTGTTCTCTACACACGTGTATAACCCATACACTGATGGTAAGGGTCAGTTTGTTTGAATGTTGGTGATGGTGTTTACATCTCCCTTCTGAGTATCTTTTCATTATGGATTTCTCTAAAAAGAGTGTCACCACTTCCTTCTGATGAGAAGGACTTTGTTCAGCTATTGTTATTTTATTTTTACCTTTATGGGGACATTTACACTTAATCTCTAGCGCTGCAAAACTCCTCCTAATATCTTCTCAATTGTATCCAGCAATTTTTTGTGTCAGCAGCTTTTATTTTACATCATATTAAGTGCAACAGATTTTGTTTTTTATTTAGGGCATACATCTTCCTCGGTTTGCGGGCTCCGGCTGTATGAGTGGCTGGAGCCGCAATGATGCCACTCCCGCACATACAGAGAGAATTTGAGAGGTGGTGAGGAGGGGTTGTATCACCTCCACACAACCTGCTTTAACCCCTTGAACCCCACTTTGCACGCAGTTGCAGGCTGCTAGCAGAGTGCTGCCTTTCACTTGAATGGGTCATGGTCAGTGGGTGCCACACCTGCTGAAAGCAACAGGGAATACAATTGCAGCTGTGGCATGTGAACAAGCCCAGCGGCTGCCTCTAAAGCTAAAGGATGGTAGTGGTTGAGGGGCGATAAAAGCACAGCTCAACAGAAGGGTTTTACTGCGCCTTAACCGCTAATATGAACAATTAAATGTTTTAATAAATTTTAAAAATTCAAGTTTCTTCTTCTTCTTTTTTGTTTTTCTTACATTTGATAAGTGTTTAATTAAAACACGTTTTAATACATTTAAAATTTTTTTTTTTACATTTATTGCATGTGCATGTGTGTTTGAGCCTTGGGGTGCACACCCTAATGCAATAGGCTGCGCACGCCTATGGACAGGAAGGAAGGTATATTAACCATCAGATGAAGCCGGTGACACCCATAGCTGCAAGTCAGTGCAGCAAGAGCAGAGCACAAGCTTGTGGAACCACAAGTGCCAGCAGACCTACAGCAGCAAAAAGTAAAAAACGTATGCAACCAGTAAGACACTGATCAGCTCCGCAGCTGATCTGTGATAACCCCCCTACATCACATCCTGTGTACTTGCTGGTATTACATGGGTGAAGAGAGAGAACAGAAAGAAGATGGAGTTTTCAGAGCTGCTGTTGCTGTGTGTGCTAATGTTTTGAGAATATATCCTTAAACAGAGGCAGCAACGTCGCTTTTGGGTTCATCCCATCCTACAAACCCACTGCTCAAGAGGACAATTTGTCTTGCTTTATTAAGACTTGAGAGAGCACCCTATAAAGTTCAGAAATTACACACGGATGAGCATCGCAATATACATGAAAATGCCAGTCCCACTAGTCCCAATCCCCCAATCCTAACCCTATTCCAGTGCCACTATTCCCAATCCTACAAACCTAACCCTAATCCCAGTCTTGCTAGTCCCAATTGCCTATTCCTAATGCCCCGTACACACGGTCGGATTTTCTGATGGAAAATGTCCGATCGGAGCGTGTTGTCGGAAATTCCGATCGTGTGTGGGCTCCATCTGACATTTTCCATCGGATTTTCCGACACACAAAGTTGGAGAGCAGGAGATAAAATTTTCCGACAACAAAATCCGATTGCGTCAATTCCGACCGTGTATGGCCTGTTCCGACGCACAAAGTGCCACGCATGCTCATAAGAAATTCCAAGACGGAACAGCTCGTTCTGGTAAACTTAGCGTTCGCAATGGATACAGCACTTTTGTCACGCTGCAATGTTAAAAATGGTTTAACACAGCGCACTCTCTTCTTCTTTATAATGTGCAAGAATTAAGTAGTTTTGCTGCTCATATTCACACACACTTCTCACAAAGTTTTATTTTTGTTTTTTTATTGGGATTCCCTGAATATATTGTTATTAGTTGTCACATCTGACATAATTTTTTTTAAATTTTATTTAATTTTTTGGGGGGTTTTAAGCCTTTTTTTTTTTATTTAATGTTTGTATTTTTTCCAAGGCTGATCTTTGTTCAATGTTATTTTTATTTTTACTCCAGAATATTTTTGTGTGTGTTTTGTGTGTCAAGTTACCCCAACACCATTGATATCTTTTATTATTTAATCTCCAGGAGATTGTTTGGTGTTGGTGTCCCTTGTTCATTTCACATTGTATATTTGCAATGTACCTGAATCCTCACAAACAAACTGTCCTTTTTGAAGTAAAACACATAGGAGAGTATAATTCAAAACAAAAATCCTTTATTAAGGGATCAGAACCAAACAAAGAGGAAGGCAACACTGGATCAACATGAGAAATTAGCGAAGCCTGGGACCCCCACGGCAGACATCAATTCTTGAACATCAAAATTGGTGGCCTGAGGAGTCCATATGTAAGGGAGGGCAGTCTGGTCCAGAATTCGCAGAGATCTGGATAGCAGCAGATGACATGTGTGTCCCCAGGCTGTGGTACCACAAGAGGCTGCATTTTTTGGCCGACCAGACTGGATCCAGGGTCCTCACTATCTGGTCTTTCTTTCACGATTCCTTCCCGGCTGTGGCTGTGCAGTTGGAGATGTGGCAGGAGGAGGAGTAGGACCTGGAGGAGGACTGGGAGGACCTGGAGGAGAGGGAGGACGAGGAGGAGGACCTGCAGGAGGAGGAGGAGGACCATCGTAAAGGTGTGTCTGAGCTGTAATTTGGCCCCGCATACCTTTGTTAAGAGCCTCCAATATGAGGGACTTAGACATGACTTGTTGGCCCTCCTCCATCCTCTGCATTTTATATGCAATGACGGCAGCAATGTCCTCCTCCACGGTCTGTCATGCTCCCAGGACCTCTGTAGCCCTCCAAAAGAGTCCTCTGGTAGCCTCCTCTAGGGCACTCCTCCTACTGCCACTTTCTCTTTCCAGGGGGGGTGGAGGGACCTGCAGATCAGCCAGCCGGCTCAGCCCAGCCACCTCCTGGCTGCGACTTCCCTGTGTATGAAAAAGGGACATGGTTTTAGTTGTTGCATCATCAATCACAATCCTAAATTAGTACTCCCAACTAACATCTATTTAACATCATTGATTGTACAAGCAGAAATATTTAGAGGAATGCTATACCTGGCTCAATCTGGGCTCCTCCACATGTGGCCTGGAAGGCCCAGGTTGGGCGTCAGAAGCCTCAGCCGGGGGGGAAGGAAGCGTGGAAGGAAGACTGGAGATGGATGGCCTGGGTTCAGTCTGGCCTGCCAGAAAATGCAGCTTGTCGTAGTACAACATCCTGGGGACATAGATGTCATCTGCTGCTCCGGATCTCTGTGAATCCAGGACCTTCTTGCGCTCCCTTAGATATGTACTCCTCAGGCCACCAATTAATTTCTTTAAATAGGTGATGTCTGCCGTGGGGATCACCTGCTTCACAATTTCACACAATTGCTCCAGTGCTGCCTTCCTCTTTGCTTGGTTCTTGAAATGGGGGTGTTTAATCTCCCACAGACAGGGCAGCTCCCTTAACATATCTAGGAATACTGACATGAAGTCATTGTCTTTCAGTAGCATATCCATGTTCACTGCAAGACACAACACAAGACAAAGCCTAATGTCAGACAAAACTCTCCTAATCTTCTTACAATTTAGGCCTCAATGTAGAAGCAGTATAGGCACAAGTTTGTCTCTTACCTTCGTTCTTACGATCGGCGCGTCCAATGCTCCTTCCTCCGCCCACAAATCGTACGTAATATGCACGCATGTTACGCTTTATACACACTGCGCATGTGTGTAACTCCGCCCGCCCCTGACGTTCTTTCTAGTCTATTCCCCGCCCCTTTTCATTCAGCACAGTGGGGGAAGAGCACATGGCGGAGTCACAGCAGGTGCATGCTAATTGTAGGAACGAGGAGGAGGAGGAAAGCCCGGATCCGGACACGTCCCGATCCAGAAGGAGACGTTTTAAGGCCACAAATATGTCCTTTGGGGAGATGTTGGAGATGGTCGACATCATGAAGAAGTCCGACTATGACAGAAAGTATGGGCCTTACCCCAACCCCAATATCAGAAAGGCCAAGATCATGGCGAAAGTGATCAAAAGTCTGCACAGGAATTTCGGGGTACAACGATCAAAAGATCAGCTCAGGAAGCGGTGGTCGGACCTGAAATTGAGAGAGCCAGAGCAGTACCGAAAGGTCCGGAGAGTGCTGCAAAAAAGTAAGTAGTTGTGCTGTGTTCCTATTCTTTCTGTCTTTATTCCGTTCGTGCTGCTCCATATGCTTTTATTAATTGTAACGTTTAAAAGGGCAACTTTAATGTTCATGGGCCCATTCTTCGTTCGTATCAAACATTTTTCTTTCGGCCTCTAAAACACCATTGTTTAGGCCATATGCATTTTCCCACATTTTTTTGGGGCCTACTTGGATGCCAAATATTTGTTTGTGTAGATGGGTTTGTTACTCGAATGAAATGCAAACTAGATTGTGTGTAAGGAGAGGACACTGAGCAGCTGTTTTCACATCTGGACACTGGAGCACTAGTGTGGGACACCAGAACACCATTTTTATTAGGGGGGCCACACAGGTGCTCCAGTGTATACTATAGGGGGGGCTACATCTGTGAAGCTTGTACCAAACAGGTAAAGTATTGCAGCTTTACAAAGGCCAATAAAAAAAATACATCTTGGAACTCTGCCAAAATAGACAATTGTACCCCACTTCCAAGCAATGTTTCCTATTTCTAGTTCTGCCATCAAATATCTGTGTGCTAATTATACCATTTTTGTTTTACATAGGGTAGAAAAGACTAGGAGGACACCCCTCATCCGAGGAGACCACAGACCCCCCACCTCTGGAAGAAGGGGAACTAACACCAACCCAAGATGAGCAGGAGGAAGAAGAAGATATGGTGGAGATTGGCACCACAACAGGTGTGTCTGCGACCACAGGCTCAGGTAAAAGAGATGGATGGTGGCAGATTTTTGATACCTGTTTTTGTTTTCTTTCTCTCTTTTTAGGTGATCGTGATGTGAGGGATCCAGATCCTTTCACATCAGAAAGTGCCCAGATCCTGATCGGGGAGATCATGGGGTGTAATGTAGAACTGCAAAACATACAGCAAAAAATCAATGATGTGATTAAAAAAAATAATAACATCATTGATGTTTTGGGGCGAATTTAAAACCCCACAAAATCACTTTTTGGATTGTGGTCCAATCTTTTAAAACTTTTTGCAATGTTTTGAAAAGCCAAATTTGGAGGATGCACACAGTGTGCCAACATGTGCTATCTGCCATCACGGGAGATCAATGGACGCGTTTTGGGGGTGAAACCCCTTCCTCAATTATAAAGTAGCGTTGAGGAAGGGCTTGCTCCCCCAAAACACATCCCTTGATCCCCCCTGATGGCAGATAGCACATGTTGACATTCGTAAATTGGTGTGCATCTTCCAAATTTGGCTTTTCCAGGGGTGATTTCCCCCCATCTGAACGCTATATCAAACCCAGTTCCTAAATACTGATGTCTGATATAGCCTTCAGGTTTTACCTAATGTGAACTTTGTAAGTTCAAGTTTTTTGGCTTTCTTGTTGGTTTTACACAGGTCTGTTTTATTTTAAATGGACATTTCGATTTTTGATAATGCTACTCCATAAATTGTTATACAACAAACATGTTGGTTTGTTTTAAAAACCTTTGGTAAATGCACATGTGATTGTGCAGGTATAAAAAAGTTGCTTACTCAAGAATGTGTGGATTATTGTCTCAACACTACAACACTTTTGGGGTGATGTAATTGCTGTTTTCAGCAAAAATGGGGGTTATTTCCTAAGGGCAAATCTTCTTTGCACTACAAGTGCAGTTTCAGTGCAGTTGCAAGTGCACTTGTAGTGAAATGTGTTTTTGCATTTAGGAAATAACAGCCAACAGTGCTTTGTATAATAAGGTTACACAATCACGACATTTTCTGAACTCAACACATTTCTGTCAGGGTCAGCTAAAACAAACACAAGCAGTAAATGTCCACAAAGAATTTCTTTGATTTTTTTATTATAAAAAGGCTTCACAGATTGTCTGGCATATTGATAGCCCCCCTACCCACAAAGAACTCCAGGTAGCATAACCGGACATCACGGGCACTCAGGGAGGGCAAGCCAGTACGGCTGCTTTCAAGCGCCGTCAGTGTGGTTTGATGTATGATTCCGGCCTCAGGCCCAACTGAGCCAGCATAGTTGGCCGAATGTTTCCTTAAAAAGTTATGGAGAACACAGCATGCAAGTATAATATGGTTCAGTTTATACTCCGCCATATGAATGGGTGTCATAAATAGGCGGAACCAGCTGGCCAGTAGGGATGAGCCGAACACCCCCCGGTTCGGTTCGCACCAGAACCTGCGAACGGACCGAAAGTTTGCACGAACGTTAGAACCTCATTGATGTCTATGGGACTCGAACGTTCGAAATCAAAAGTGCTCATTTTAAAGGCTAATTTGCATGGTATTGTCCTAAAAAGGGTTTGGGGACCCGGGTCCTACCCCAGGGGACATGTATCAATGCAAAAAAAACTTTTAAAAACGGCCGTTTTTTCAGTGATTTTAATGATGCTTAAAGTAAAAAAAAAAAGTGAAATATTCCTTTAAATATCGTACCTGAGGGGTGTCTATAGTATGCCTGTAAAGTGACGCGTGTTTCCCATGTTTAGAACAGTCCCTGCACCAAATGTCATTTTTAAAGGAAAAAATCTCATTTAAAACTGCTTGCGGGTTTAATGTAATGTCGGGTCCTGGCAATATGGATGAAAATCAGTGAGACAAACGGCATGGGTACCCCCCAGTCCATTACCAGGCCCTTTGGGTCTTGTATGGATATTAAGGGGAACCCCGCACCCAAATTAAAATAAGGAAAGGTGTGGGGCCACCAGGCCCTATATACTCTGAACAGCAGTATACAGGCTGTAGGTTTGTTGTTAAGTAGAATCTCTTTGTAATTTTGAACGGGTACATTTTTAACGTGTTTAGCTCCAGCCAAAAAATCTTTTTTAAGCTTTTTGGAAAACATAGGGAAGGGTTATCACCCCTGTGACATTTGTTTTGCTGTCTTTCCTCCTCTTCAGAAGATTTCACCTCACTTTTTGTCCCAATGGATTGGAAAGCATCAGTGGAAAGGAGAAATGTTTTTCCCATATTAACTCTTACAGGATTGAATTTCCCTTCCTAGGGGTAGATTTATTCTCACTTCCTGTTGTCTCCTTCCGTTTGCAAGTAGGAGTCGTTTGTAAGTTAGTTGTTTGAAAGTAGGGTCCTGCCCTATATACTCAGCAGAAATTTGGGCCTTAGGTGTTGCTGTGGCCACAACACTGTAAGCCCTCACAGGGCTCTGCTGTGAAATATTAGATCAAGAATTGTAATTACATGCCCCTGTTGAACAGGAGCTGAAAAATTAGGCCTTAGGCACTGGTGCTGGTGCCACAACACTGCAACCCCTCACAGACACTCTAGTTGGAATGCAGGAACGAGCCCTGCTGCAAAGTATTGCATCAAAAATTGTAATTACACGCCCCTGTTAAACAAGGGCTGAAAAATTGGGCCTTAGGCACTGGTGCTGGTGCCACAACACTGCAACCCCTCACAGACACTCTAGTTGGAATGCAGGAACGAGCCCTGCTGCAAAGTATTACATCAAAAATCGTAATTACACGCCCCTGTTAAACAGGGGCTGAAAAATTGTGCCTTAGGCACTGGTGGTGGCGCCCAGAACCAAAAATGCTCTTACAAGCTATCAGTGTGATGATTGAGGAGGAAGAGGATAATTACTCAGGAATAGTCACTCAGCATCAGCATAGGCAGTCTTTGAAGGGATCTGAGATTTCCAAAAAAATTATTCGGTTACATCAGCATCAGGTGCTTGGTAGCTGGTGGTGATCCAAGACTCATTCATTTTTATGAAGGTCAGTCGATCGACCGAGTCAGTGGACAGACGCACCCTGTGATCGGTTACCACGCCTCCAGCAGCACTGAATGTGTGTTCCGAAAGAACGCTGGATGCAGGACAGGCCAGTAGCTCAATTGCATACTGTGCAAGCTCTGGCCAGTGATCCATCCTCAAGACCCAGTAACCCAGAGGATTTTCGGTGGGAAAGGTGTCCAAGTCTGATCTTGCCCCTAGGTATTCCTGCACCATGTAAAACAGACGCTGGGGCTGCGGACCAAAAAATTGTCTGAACGCATCGGTCAGACGGCCACCTTCTCCACCGCTCCTTCTTTGACTGACAGAAGCCTCAGCAACACGTTGTCCAGAAACAGGAGTTTGTAACCTCCCAGTCTCTGGGAACGCGTTGCACAGACCTTTCTGCAAGGCCTCCCGAAGATGTTTCATCCTCTGTGATGGCAAGATAAGGTCCGCAACCTTACCCTTGTAACGTGGATCAAGGAGGGTTGCCAGCCAGTATTGGTCCTTCTCCTTGATACCACGAATACGAGGATCCTTACGCAGGCTTTGCAGGATCAGGGAGGCCATGCAGCGTAGGTTTGCTGAGGCATTCGGTCCGGAGTCCTCTGGGTCACTAAGGACGACATGGTCCGCAGCCACCTCCTCCCAGCCACGTACAAGTCCATGTGTTTCTTGGGACTGATCCCTTAAAGACTGCTGCTGATGCTGAGTGCCAGGCTCCACCTCCATACTGACACAATCTTCCTCCTCCTCCTCCTCCTCTTCCTCCTCGTCCTCTTCCTGTGTGATCGGCGGGCACGCAGGAACACTGTCTGGATAAAGGGGGCCTTGAGAGCTAAGGAAGTCCTCCTCTTCCTGCCTCTGTTCTGCCTCAAGTGCCCTGTTCATTATTCCACGCAGCGTGTGCTCCAACAGGTGGACAAGGGGGACAGTGTCACTGATGCATGCACTGTCACTGCTCACCATCCCCGTGGCCTCCTCAAATGGTGACAGGACAGTGCATGCATCCCTGATCATGGCCCACTGGCGTGGGGAAAAAAAAACAAGTTCCCCTGACCCTGTCCTGGTGCCATAGTCGCACAGGTACTCATTGATGGCCCTCTGCTGCGTGTGCAGCCGCTGCAGCATGGCCAACGTTGAGTTCCACCTGGTGGGCATGTCACAGATTAGGCGGTTCTTGGGCAGGTTAAACTCCTTTTGGAGGTCCGTCAGCCGAGCACTGGCATTATATGACCGGCGGAAATGCACACAGACTTTCCTGGCCTGCCTCAGGACATCCTGTAAGCCCGGGTACCTGCCCAAGAACCGCTGCACCACCAAGTTAAGGACGTGAGCCAAACAGGGCACATGGGTAATTTGTCCCTGTCGGAGGGCAGAGAGGAGGTTGGTGCCATTGTTGCAAACCACCATTCCTGCCTTAAGTTGGCGTGGCGTCAACCACCTCTGAACCTGCCCCTGCAGAGCTGACAGAACCTCTGCCCCAGTGTGGCTCCTGTCCCCCAAGCACACCAGCTCAAGCACCGCATGGCATCTTTTGGCCTGCGTACTTGCGTAGCCCCTTGAACGACTACGGAGCACCGCTGGTTCCGAGGAAGAGGCCATGGAGGAAGAAGAAGAGGAGGGGGTGGAGGAGAGAGGTGTGTCACAATCATTAGCATTTTGGAGGCGTGGTGGCGGAACAACCTCCAACACTACTGCACCTTGTCCTGCATCCTTCCCAGCTGCCAGCAGAGTCACCCAATGCGCCGTGAAACTTAGGTAACGTCCCTGTCCATGCCTGCTGGACCATGAGTCAGCGGTAATATGCACCTTACCGCTGACCGCCCTGTCCAGCGAGGCATGGACATTGCCTTCCACATGCTGGTAGAGAGCCGGAATCGCCTTCCGTGAGAAAAAGTGGCGTTTGGGTACCTGCCACTGAGGAACTGCACATTCCACAAACTCACGGAAGGGGGCAGAGTCTACCAACTGAAAAGGCAGCAGTTGAAGTGCTAGCAATTTTGCCAAGCTAGCATTCAACCGCTGGGCATGTGGATGGCTGGGAGCAAACTTCTTTCGGCGGTGCAGCAGCTGGGGCAGGGAAATTTGCCTGGTACAATCTGACGTCGGTGTACCAAAATCAGATTGCCCACAAGTACGTGGCTGTGACACACCTAATTCTACACCTTCATTCCTCTCAGTGCAGGTCTCAGAGAGGACTGAAGGTCTAGTGGGGTTGGAAATCTCAGCTGATGAGGAGCAAGCAGAGGTCCTCTTTGTTCTTTGGTGTGGGTCTTTTAGATACGCTTGCCAACGAACTGCATGGCAGGTCAACATATGTCTGGTCAAGCATGTGGTACCCAAGCGGGAGATGTTTTGGCCACGCGAGATACGCTTGAGACATATGTTGCAAATAGCAGCGGTGCGATCTGATGCACTCGTCTCAAAAAAGGCCCACACCAAAGAACTTTTTGAATAACGCGCAGAGACTGCAGCGCCCTGCACATGTGGAGCTTTGGGGTGTGATGCAGTCAATGTGCTGCCCTTAGGCTGGCCCCTGGAGGGCATCCTGCCTCGTTGGTGATGTGCCGCCTCCTCCTCCTCCTCCTCCTCTCTCCTATCAGGCACACACGTTGAGTCAGTGACCTCATCATCCCCTCCCTCCTCATCACTGGAGCAAACCTGGCAGTATGCTGCAGCAGGGGGAGCATGACTGCCAGATTGCTGTCCTTCTTGGGCACCCCCTCTGTCCGTGCTCGTGTTGCTGCCTTCATCGAGCTCAGTATCATCATCAGAGCCTTCCAAACGCTGGGCATCCTCCTGGAGCATGTACCCAACACTGTGGTCAAACAGTTCGAGGGACGCCTCAGGAGGACATGGTGGGGCTAGGGAAGGAGTCACTGATGACATTGAGCCGAGGGAAGAGGCCGCTGCTTTGCCAGACAAAGTACCCTGGGCATGGGTGAGAGAGGATGAGGAGGATGAGGACGGCTTGGTCATCCACTCGACCAAGTCTTCCGCATGTTGCGGCTCAACATGGCCAGCTGCCGAAAAAAAGGCCAAGCGTGTCCCATGGCCACGTGCTGATGAGGATGCACCGTCTCCACGACCAGCACTAGACACAGAGCCTGCTTGCCCTCTCTTATTGGCTTGTGACTGTCTGCCTCTCCTTCTTGGCCTTCCAGACATACTAATGGCCTGTAGCTGCACTAAGCTGGGAGATATATATATATATATATATATATATATATATATATATATATATATGTACTGATACTGCAGCTAGCAAAATCAACTGCCTGCCTGTAGTATGAGAACACCACCAACCTTCTACAGGTAGCTTTAGCTGAACACTGTGAGGTGGACGCACCCCACTAACTTGTAGGTTTAGCAGAACACTGTGAGCAAGACGCACTGCACTAACTGTAAATAGTCTAGCTGCCTGACTGTGGTACTAATAGGATCAAAAGAACACCAGCAATTTTCTTTAAAATACTGTAACAAGACAAGCCTGCCTGTCAGTAAGAAGATAACAGGAACGGATCTAGCTGAACACTGTGAGCAGGACGCACCCCACTAGCTTGTAGATTTAGCTGAACACTGTGAGGTGGACGCACCCCACTAACTTGTAGGTTTAGCTGAACACTGTGAGCAGGACGCACCCCACTAACTTGTAGGTTTAGCAGAACACTGTGAGCAGGACGCACTGCACTAACTGTAAATAGTCTAGCTGCCTGACTGTGGTACTAATAGGATCAAAAGAACACCAGCAATTTTCTTTAAAATACTGTAACAAGACAAGCCTGCCTGTCAGTAGGAATATAACAGGAACGGATCTAGCTGAACACTGTGAGCAGGACGCACCCCACTAGCTTGTAGGTTTAGCTGAACACTGTGAGGTGGACGCACCCCACTAACTTGTAGGTTTTGCTGAACACTGTAAGCAGCACGCACCCCACTAACTTGTAGGTTTAGCAGAACACTGTGAGCAGGACGCACTGCACTAACTGTAAATAGTCTAGCTGCCTGACTGTGGTACTAATAGGATCAAAAGAACACCAGCAATTTTCTTCAGGTAGCTGTATTTACTGTAACAAGACAAGCCTGCCTGTCAGTAAGAAGATAACAGAAACGGATCTAGCTGAACACTGTGAGCAGGACGCACCACACTAGCTTGTAGGTTTAGCTGAACACTGTGAGGTGGACGCACCCCACTAACTTGTAGGTTTAGCTGAACACTGTGAGCAGGACGCACCCCACTAACTTGTAGGTTTAGCAGAACACTGTGAGCAGGACGCACTGCACTAACTGTAAATAGTCTAGCTGCCTGACTGTGGTACTAATAGGATCAAAAGAACACCAGCAATTTTCTTCAGGTAGCTGTATTTACTGTAACAAGACAAGCCTGCCTGTCAGTAAGAAGATAACAGAAATGGATCTAGCTGAACACTGTGAGCAGGACGCACCCCACTAGCTTGTAGGTTTAGCTGAACACTGTGAGGTGGACGCACCCCACTAACTTGTAGGTTTAGCTGAACACTGTGAGCAGGACGCACCCCACTTACTTGTAGGTTTAGCAGAACACTGTGGGCAGGACGCACTGCACTAACTGTAAATAGTCTAGCTGCCTGACTGTGGTACTAATAGGATCAAAAGAACACCAGCAATTTTCTTCAGGTAGCTGTATTTACTGTAACAAGACAAGCCTGCCTGTCAGTAAGAAGATAACAGAAATGGATCTAGCTGAACACTGTGAGCAGGACGCACCCCCCTAGCTTGTAGGTTTAGCTGAACACTGTGAGGTGGACGCACCCCACTAACTTGTAGGTTTAGCTGAACACTGTGAGCAGGACGCACCCCACTTACTTGTAGGTTTAGCAGAACACTGTGGGCAGGACGCACTGCACTAACTGTAAATAGTCTAGCTGCCTGACTGTGGTACTAATAGGATCAAAAGAACACCAGTAATTTTCTTTAAAATACTGTAACAAGACAAGCCTGCCTGTCAGTAAGAAGATAACAGGAACGGATCTAGCTGAACACTGTGAGCAGGACGCACTGCACTAAATGTAAATAGTCTAGCTGCCTGACTGTGGCACTAATAGGATCAAAAGAACACCAGTAATTTTCTTCAAAATACTGTAACAAGACAAGCCTGCCTGTCAGTAGGAATATAACAGGAACGGATCTAGCTGAACACTGTGAGCAGGACGCACTGCACTAAATGTAAATAGTCTAGAAGATAACAGGAACGGATCTAGCTAAACTGAATACAGTGTATATATATATATATGCAACACCTGGGATGCATATATATACACAATACACTTTAAGTGCAGCTAACTGACTGACTGTCCTGCCTAATCTAGCTAACTCAAATGAAATGACACTGTCTCTCTCTCTCTCTAAGCACACCGGAACACACTGCACAGGGCCGCCGTGCAGGCGGCCTTATATAGTGTGGGGCGTGTACTAAATCCCCTGAGCCATAATTGGCCAAAGCCTCTTTGGCTTTGGCCAATTATGGCTCTCTGTTAAGGCGGCGCTGTGATTGGCCAAGCATGCGGGTCATAGTGCATGCTTGGCCAATCATCAGCAAGCAATGCACTGCGATGCCGCAGTGAATTATGGGCCGTGACGCGCCACACGAATTTGGCGCGAACAGCCCATATCGCTCGCAATTCGACGAACGATCGAACAGCCGATGTTCGAGTCGAACATGGGTTCGACTCAAACACGAAGCTCATCCCTACTGGCCAGGATTCCAAATGTGTTCTCCACCACTCTTCGGGCTCTGGCCAGCCGGTAATTAAAAACCCTCTGTTCCGGGGTGAGGGTCCTCATTGGGAATGGCCGCATCAGGTGGTCCCCCAGCGCAAACGCTTCATCAGCAACGAACACAAATGGGAGTCCTTCCACATTGTCCTCTGGAGCTGGCAAGTCCAAGCTGCCATTCTGGAGACGCCTGTAGAACTCTGTCTGGGCGATGACTCCACCATCGGACATCCAGCCATTCTTCCCCACGTCCACATACAAGAAGTCGTAATTAGCCGACACCACCACCAACATCACTATACTATTGAACCCCTTGTAATTATAATAGTACGACCCCGAGTTGGGTGGTGGGACGATGTGGACGTGTTTCCCATCAATTGCCCCTCCGCAGTTAGGAAAGTCCCACCGCTCGGCAAAGTGGGAGGCCACAGTCTGCCATTCCTGTGGCGTGGAAGGAAACTGTTGAGGAAAAAACAATAAACATTACTATTTTTACTCTGAAACATGGCAAGCAGATTAGACACAAACATTATGGGGCAACCTCCAGGAAGCATTTATTAAGGGGAATTTAACAACGCCAAAGTATAAGGTACACCTATCATATCCCCCCCCCCCCTCTCATGGGCCATTTCTAACATTATGGGGGGTGTGTGGAAATCTTGGACAGGTAACCCTCTTCACTTCATTGAGAGATGAATGCCTAAATAATGGGTATTACTTTGAACAGACCCTCCTTAGTTACACTATTGGCAGTCCACTGGACAGGTAAGAAGTGGCATAATACAAAGATAGAAATACACATTGTACACATTTGAGGACATTTGGACATTCTGCTATAACCTATCAAGATAATAATAGGATCCCAAAAATTTAAACAGTACCATTTGAAAGTATACAGGCAGGCCCTTGCACTACATGCTTTGGGGAATTCATCCATAAATCTGAGCACTAAAGAGGTGGGTATAGTGTGTATGGGTTTGGCAAAGTCAGCAGATAGATGATTGAGGATAGAGAATTGGGATCAGCTGACTTAGCAGTTGGGGGAGGGAGTGTTACTAAAAATGATTTGGGGACACCATAAAAAAAAGCCTCTGGCACTCTGCCTGAATTTAAAGCAAAAATAACATTTCTAAACATTTTAGGGGGTGTTTGGGGTAAAGCACTACTATGGAGCAGAAAAAATACATTGTTAAGTGACTATATCAGGTGAATATAGGGCAAGGAGACACCATGCTGGGGAGGTTAGTGAAGGGCAAATATGTATGAAGGACCTAAAATAATAATTACATAAAAAGCCAGCATGCATGAGGACAAAGGGGACATTCACAGCATATTACAATCATGGTAATCAGGGAATGAGGAAAGAAATATAATATATTAGCAAACATTCAATACAATAAAATGTGATATAAAAGGATAAAAATCTTACCTTCATATACTCCTTCTGTAGGACCTGTATGATGGCAGAACAGGTCTCTGGGATAATGATTTTTAAGTCCTGCAGACTTCTCCCTGTCGCCAAATACCGCAGGGTAGCGACCAACCTCTTCTCCGGAGTGATGGCTTGCCTCATGCAGGTATCCTGCCTGCTGATATAGGGGGTCAGCGAAGCCAACAGACGATGAAACATGGGGTCCTTCATCCTGAGAAAGTTCCTGAAATCATCAGGATTATTCTCACGGATCTCACAGAGCAAAGGCATATGAGAGAACTGGTCACGCTGAAGCAACCAATTCTTGGTCCATGAACTCCTCCCCACCCTGTTCATGGACTGGACTTGTATCAAGGTCAGGACCCCAACACCAAGCCCCCGCACAGCACAAACTCTACGAGGAGTATGCATACGAAACATGGCTAGAAAACGGTCGGCTGCTCAGAACGAAGTAACAGAACGCACTGAAGAACAGCAAGGCCTGTGAAGAGCGACCTGAAAAACAGTAACGAACGAACAAGAATACAATGACTACTTAAAGTCAAGCAGAACTTGCTGCACGCACTGAAGAGCAGATACAAACCCACAAGCACAAACTGAACGGCAGATAATGATCTGAAAGCCACGAGTCTGAAAAAGCGCAAATCGTCTCTCACCAAACTTTTACTAACACGAGATTAGCAAAAGGAGCCTAAAGGGTGCCGCGCTTGGTTCTGAACCGGCCTTTTTTAGTCTCGTCGTACGTGGTGTACGTGACCGCGTGGTTGGCGATCGGAAATTCCGACAACTTTGTGCGACCGTGTGTAGACAAAAAAAGTTTGAGCCAACATCCGTCGGAAAAAAATCCTAGGATTTTGTTGTCGGAATGTCCGAACAAAGTCCGACCGTATGTACGCCCTATAACTCTAATCCCAGTCAAACTAGTCCCAATCCCCTAACCCTAATCCCAGTATTAATAGTCCCATTTGCTTAACCCTAATCCCAGTCTTACTAGTCCCAATTGCCTAACTCTAACCCCAGTCAAACTAGTCCCAATCGCCTAACCATAACCATAATCCCAGTATTACTAGTCCCAATTGCCTAGCCCTAACCCTAATCCCAGTCTTACTAGTCCCAATAACCTAGCCCTAATCCCAGTTTTAACAGTCCCAATCTACTAACCCTAATCCTAATCCCAGTCAAACTAGTCCTAATCGCCTAACCCTAATCCCAGTCATACTAGTCACAATCCCTTAACCCTAATCCCAGTCTTACTAGTCACAATCCCCTAACCCTAATCCCAGTCTTACTAGTCCCAATCCACTAACACTAACCCTAATTCCAGTCAAACTAGTCCCAATCGCCTAACCCTAACCCTAATCCCAGTCATACTAGTCACAATCCCCTAACCCTAATCCCAGTCTTACTAGTCCCAATCCCCTAACCCTAACCCCAGTTTTACTAGTCCCAATCCACTAAACCTAACCCTAATCCCAGTCAAACTAGTCACAATCTAGTCCCAATAGCCTAACCCTAACTCTAATTGCAGTCCCACTAGTCCCAATCCCCCAATCCTAACCCTAATGCCATGTAAGCTTATGGTTAGCATAGTGTTAGTGTTGGGTTAGGTTTAGCATAGTGTTGAGTTATGGTTAGGACATGGTTATTGTTCGAGCTAGTATATAGTTAGGGTTATGATAGTCTTTGAGTTGTGTTAGGATTAGCATAGGTTTAGGGGTAAGGTTAGCATAGGGTTACAGTTAACATAGAGTTAGGGTTGGGTTATGGTTAGCATAGGGTTAGGTTTATCATCTGTTTATGTTTATGCAGTGTTAACAACTGACCTATTTCCTTCACCAGATTTGACTTTCTCCTCAACATTTTGACACCTGACTTATTGAGACAGGATAACAATTGCTGGGTTGCAGTATCACCATGTGAAAATTTACTCATAACGCTAAGGTAAGTGTATTGATCTGACCACATGTAAACACGCAATACAAACGCAAAAACAACATTTTTTTCAATGCAAAAAATGTATTAATGCATATACTCTAGTAACAAAACTGCACATGTGCATTACATAGAAAAGTTTATATATATTTGTATTTAACAACTGCTAAACATTCAAAAAGCAAAAAAATGTAATCGAAATTAGAGATTATGATAAGAGGAGGACATATGGTGTGGCTTCTCCAGAGGGGGAGAAGGGGGAGGTTGGTTATGTGGATGATATGACCCTCCCTGGAAATCTGGATTATGGAAATGTTGAGGCATTCCAACATAAGATGACCAAGCAGCAGGTGGGTATGGGTTTGGGCGATTGGCATACGAGGTTCTAGGGAAAACATTGGTGTTATAGCTTCCAGGGAATTAAGCGGGATCGGTGACCTAAGATTGTTGCTGTCTATTTTGGGGAGGAAATTCTTGATAATAATTTATTACATGCATCAGTTCTATACGCATAATACACTGGTACTCTTCTGGAACCTTCTCCATCTGAGGACCCAAGCTGCGTGCGAATGAAGAGATTTCGCTCTGATCTTTGTTTTTCGTTAAATGTTTTTTTCACAACGTCCAAAAATTCCTTGGACTGCCTCTGCTTGTTGGTTTTTCTCCTCGTGTCCTGGTCTCTGGGCAACGGTGGTTGTGATGTTTCCGGTTATGTATTAATTAGGTGAGAATCATCACCAGGATCGTCCTCCCCCAGCCTGTCAGTCTCCTCTAGGTCACCCCCTGTTTCTGATTCCATGTTGCTCTCAGTCCTAAAACAAGTTAAACTAGAAAAGCTACAATTTCTGGGGAAATTGTGTGAAGTGTTTTTGCCTCCACCAGTAGCCTACAACTGGAGTGGGCGGAGTAACTGGGAGGAGTGGCTTGAGTAACTGTTGTGTTGTTGGAGTGGCTGGAATAACTGTGGAAAGGTTGGACTGGGTAGAGTAACTTTATGGAGTGGGCAGAGTAACTGTGTGGAGTGTTTGGAGTGAGTAAAGATAGTAAACATTACACTAACCAATTGATTGATCAAATTTAAAAAGTGCACATGACAAGCTTGATAGAGTGAGAAATGCATTTCAACTTTTTTTTGTTTATATAGCACATTTAATTGCAACGTTGTTGCCCAAAGTGCTTCACAGTTACATTAAAGCATACATTTATAAAAACATTAGCAGCATTATCAAGCCTAGCAGATGAAGGTATGACCACATGCATTTGGGGGAGTCTCAGCACGTAGAATGGAGGTGAAGGTGTGCTATCTGTTTGTTGATAATCAGTGTTTACAACCACTGTTTCCTGGCAACGCTCATGCCCTGTTTATGCTTCACAACCACTGCTCAAAACACAGTACACAGGATCATGATAGCTGTAATAACTGTGCAGTACTTCAAACGGTCGTATTTTAAAAACTATAAATCCTACAGTGAAGAATCACAAGACCCAGACCTAGATTTTGATGCATAGTATGTCTCTGAAATATTAAAAATGAAGGCACAGTCGCAGTTTAGATATTGCCCTTCAAACTTGAAGTGGCTAGAGTGGAGTTTCAATGAATGTCAATGGACAGCGTGAGTTGCAAACAAATGGTCATATTGTGAAAACTATCAGGACTATGGCTTAGCCATGGACATGTTTAGTGGCAGCAGGGATAGCTGAATGTTTTGATATAAGATTTGTGTAGGTGGGCTTGAAAATTAGGGAGTGGTGGCAGTTTAGAAATCATGTAAAAAGCTGCGCTAAAAAGTTAAATATTAGTCTATGCAGATAACATCAAAAGGGGATTTTTCAAATCCTTTCCAGCGTAAAAAACACCACCACCGTGCACTTCTAAGCAGTAGTGACAATCCACCGTAGTAGTTAAGCCTGCTTACCAGATGGCAAGCATAAAAGGGCAAGTGGCTTTAGCCCAGCCAAGGCCTTTTAGCTTGCTGACGCTCCCGGTGTTCCTATGGGGGGGTAAATCCAGGCTCACTTGTGTTGTCCACGTATCACCATTTAGCACGGGAAACCCGGATAACCCAAAAGGAAGAAGAACTCGCCATAGTATAAAATCCTCCAAATATTTATTAAAAAACGTGTAGTCACTTACATTTAAATAAGCAAAGTTGCATATACGAATGAAGCACTACTCACAGAGGAATCTTGGCACCCGGAAAAGAGTCCTCAATTACCGTATCTGTCGGGCACGTTGGCTGGTTGAATGTGCTTTTGGCATTCTTGCCAACAAATGGCAAATATTCCATAAACCTATCAACCTAAGGGTCGACAATGCATGCAAATTAATTAAGGCAACATGTGTTTTGCATAATGTGGTACGGGATAAATATGGCGTCAAATTTGAGCACACATTGGCACACAATTTGGAACCTGTTGATTTCCTTCATGTCCGTGGTCCAACGGTGGGTTTCAGAATTAGGGATGAGTTGGCGGAGTATTTTGTGAGCCCTGCTGGTGCAGTAAATTGGCAAGAAGATCTGACACATTTCAAATAAAAAGATTCATTGCTATGTTTCTTGACCATTTTCTTTTTATCTGTTGTTTTCATGCAAAGACTTTGACCGATAATTGCATAGTTTTACCAATTCAGGATATTTTGATGTTTTGATTAAAGACATGTAATTAACCGTACCTGTTTAATATCATTTTTTTTTGTCGGTATTTGAGGTTATAATAATAATGAAAATATAAATAATACTGAGATTGGGACTAGTTTGACTGGGATTATTGTTAGCATTGGGACTAGTTTGACTGGGATTTATGTTAAAATTGGGGGATTGGGACTAGTAAAACTGGGATTAGGGTTAGGGGATTGGGAGTAGTTTGACTGGGAATATGGTTAGGATTTGGGGATTGGGACTAGTTTGACTGGGATTATGGTTAGGATTGGGGATTGGGACTCGTTTGGCTGGGATTATGGTTAGGATTGGGACTAGTTTGACTGGGATTAGGGTTAGGGGATTGGGACTAGTAAAACTGGGATTAGGGTTAGGGGATTGGGACTTTTAGGACTGGGATTAGGGGACTGGTACTCCCTTTTGGCAGATTTTTGTTTTCTCGTGAGTTCACTCCATTCTGAAATATGCTGTTCATCAATAGTGGACCATGCTCTTGATGGTCTGGCCACATTTTCAGCTATGGCCTGCATATCTGGGTTTTCTGGTACAGCATCCATTACCACTCTCTCTTCTCTCTCTCCTCTCCACTTCTCAACAGGATTTCCTGATATCCCAGCATCCTACACTGCACTATGGTCATGTGACCTTTCCACAGCTTCAGGGTGGTTTTCAAGCGCTTTTAAAGCGCTTTCCGTTCATTTCAATCGAGATGGGCATTTTTGAAGCGCTTTCTATAGTGCCCCAAACATGCGCCAAAAATGCTGCTTGCAAGACTTTTCTCAATGCCCCGCCAGTGCGACGCCCCAATGTGAAAGCATCCATTAAAATGCATGTGCAGCGCTTTTCAAGTGCTATTTTTAGTGCTAAAATGCCTGTAAACAGCCTCAGTGTAAAAGTGGCCTTAAGGTCATTTAAAACTTTGCATTATGCTAACTCATGTGTTGCTGTGTTGAGGTTGAAATAATTTTGAATAGTACCTCAATACACTAAGGTAATGCACATGCTTTTTAGTGTGCCGCAATGCATGGCAATGCATCATAGTGCATTTTGGTGTGTTGACAGCCCATTTTTTTTTTTTAACAGACTGCCTTAATGCAACATACTTTAAAGCACATGACTTTAAAGCACATTACCACACCACAAAAATGCAAATGGGGCCTTGACATTTAATAAAAATGTTGCAAAGTTAGAACATATATACCATTTAATTCTTCTTGCATTGAATTGCAGATTTTTTTCTTAAATAACAAACATGTTATACTTACCTGCTCTGTGTAATGGTTTTGAACAGAGCAGCCCTGATTCTCCTCTTCTCGAGTCACCCAGCGGGGCTCCTGGCCTCTTCTCCTTGGGCAGTGCTCCCAGAGGAAGCGGGTTCCTCTGGGGGCACTCATGGGTGCACACTCCCCAGCACTGCTCTGAGCTTCCATAGGAGACAAAGAACGGGGTTCAGTTCTGCCCCCCGCTCCCTCCTCACTGTCTGTGATTGACACCAATGGGACCCAATGGCTCCTGCTGTTGTGTCTCAGCCAATGAGGAGGCAGAGACTGCTGGGAAGCATAGGCTCATTTATGAGCAACTAATAAACCACTAACTTGCCCTCTAAAAAGACAAGGAAGCTGATTAAGTTGGAAATAGGGCAAGGCCAAGCTTTATTGAACTTTGGTACATTTGGAAAGTTGTTACTTTTTCAAACAACAATGCCAGTCACAGTTATACTGTGAGCACCCATAAAACATAAACTCACATAGTCTAAGAGGCCTGTCCTTACCATCTGTGCCAGACAGGCATTAGACTGACCCCAGAATTTAACTTGAGGGCATAGCCCATAAAGCAACATCAATTGCTGGCAAGGTCAAAACCGCCAATAAAACTGTGACAAAACATCACAATGGGTGGGAGGGTGGCCAGCTCTTGTGACAGCTGAATCTCATTGAGTTACAGAGGAGGTGTAGGGCTAGAATTATTGCTCTTGCTCTAACGATCACAGCGATGCCTCACATGTGTGGTTTGAACACCGTTTTCATATGCGGGCACTACTCACGTATGCGTTTGCTTCTGCGCGCTAGTCCATTGGGACAGGGCGGTTTAAATGTTTTTTATTATTTTTTTCTAATTTATTTTACTTTTTATTTTGACACAGTCTTTAAAAAAAAAAAATTGGGTCACTTTTATTCCTATTACAAGGAATATAAACATCCCTTGTAATAGAAAAAAAGCATGACAGAACCTCTCAAAAAGACCTCAGATCTAATTTTTACACCAAAATGTGGAGCTAACAAATCTGGCATCATCCCCAGCTGTATAGAGATGTGGGGGCCCTGTCCTGCAAGCAGAGTTACCCAATGTGCTGTGAATGAATGAAATATATCATCCCTGACCATGCTTGCTGGACCACGTGTCAGCAATAACATGGACTTTGCGGCTGACTGCCTTGCCCAACAATGCCACAACATTGCCTTCCACAAGATGGTACAGAGCTGGAATGGCCTTACGTGAAAAGAAATAGTGACTGGGAACCTACTATTGTGGTACAGCACATTCTGTAAATTCACGGAAGGGGGCAGAATCCAACAGACGGAAAGGCAGAAGTTGTAATGTGAGCAGTGGCAGCCTACACATATCTCTCAGTCCAAGATTTCTTTAGCTGTGTAAAGGAAAATCTGGTACCTTAAGGCTGGGTTCACACTATTGCGAATTTGATGCGGGTTTCCCCACATCCAATTCGCATAGCACGAGATTGTGACCGGCACTCAATGGAGTCAGTTCACACATCTCTGCAGTGGCTCTGGTGCAAATTGGACAGAAGTCCTGTGCGTCTTTTGGTCCATTTCAGATCTGAATTCAGCCCAAAATTTGGGCTGAAATTGGACCTGAAACGGTGAATGGAGACGCACAAGACTCCTGCTGTGAGCCAGATCGTGCTGCAGTGCGAACCCAGCCTGAAGCAGTATTAAACCCAAAATGAAAACCTGCTGTATTAGAGTGCCCCCCCCCCCCCGGATAAAGGAGCACAGGGGGCACCTTTGGACAGCAGCATTGCCAGTTGAAGGGGGGGGGGGAGTGTTAGATGTTCTAGCCAAGTCATGCCCTGTCATGCTACTTCATTTTTTTTCTCAAGCACCATTATACAAAAAAACAAAACAAAGCATTCTGTAACATTCATAGGTATCAGGGGCTGAAGTAGGTGGACTGAAAGCTGGACTGCAGACACATTTTTAGTTTTTTATAATTGATATTATTCACCTACCCATGTATTGTGGATTTATTAATGTTCTTTCTTGCAGTAAGAATATAATATTACTTCATATCTCCATGTGGACATAAGCGTGCACACGGGGTGTTCCAGGTTAGCCTGGGCACACCCTAATCACCCTGAGCTGTCGCCCGATATCTGCTCTGAAATGTTGCATCCAGGCATTGTGCAAATATTGAGCAGATTGTGAGGCGAGAGCCACTCAGTGTGTGAAACTGTCAGCTAATGTAACGGCTTGCAGAGAGAGAGAGACCTGCTGTCACAACTCAGCAATGATGTCGGGGGTGGGCGGGACTGAAATTTCAACAAACACCAGCCAATGGGATAGGGTCTGTGTGGGCCACTATATGTATGTGGCTCTGCCCCCCTTTCTTAAGCAGCCCAATCATTGGCTGGTGTTTGATAGCTGCTCGGTCCCGCCCACCCCGGGGGACAGCTGATCTTCTTCCTGCGTGCAGTTACATTAGCTGACAGCTTCACACACTGAGCAGCTCTCGCCTCACAATCTTCTCATGATCTCTCCTCACAATCTCCTCTGTCAGTGCCGCTATCAGTGCCAATCAGTGCTACCAATCAATGCTGTCAATCAGTGCCCATCAGTACCGCAATCAGTGCCCATCAGTGCTGCTATGAGTGCCAATCAGTGCTGCCCATCAGTGCCACTACCATTGCACATCAGTGGCAATCAGTGCTGCCAATCAGTGTCCATCAGTGCCCATTAGTGCTGCCTATCAGTGTTAATCAGTGTTGCCCACCAGTGCCAATCAATGCTGCCAATCAGTGCCAACCAGTGCTGCCAATCAGTTGCAATCAATGCTGCCAATCAGTGCCCAGCAGTGCTGCCTATCAGTGCCCATCAGTGCCGCTATCAGTGCCAATCAGTATTTACCAATCAGTGCCAATCAAGGCTGCCAATTAGTGCCGCTGTCAGTGACAATCAGTGCTGCCTATCAGTGCCATTTAATGCTGCCAGTGCTGATATCAGTGCCAATCAGTGCTGCCAATCAGTGCCCATCGGTGCCAATATCAGTGTTGCATATCAGTGTCACTATCAGTGCCAACCAGTGCTACCCATCAGTGCCAATCAATGCCCATCAGTGCTGCCCATTAGTGCCAATCAGTGCTGCCAATCAGTGCCCAGTGCCAATCAGTGCTGCCAATCAGTGCTGCCTATCAGTGCCAATCAGTGTCCAACAGTGCTGCCTATTAGTGCAGCTCAGTGCTGCCCATCAGTGCCGCCTATCGGTGACAACTATTAGTGCCAATCAGTGATGCCTATAGTGCCACCTATCAGTGCTGCCAATTACTGCCCATCAACGCTGCCAATCAGTGCTGCCAATCAGTGCCAATCAGTGCTGCCAATCAGTGCAGCCTATCAGTGCCAATTAGTGCCCATCAATGCTGCATATCAGTGCCACCTATCAGTTCTGCCCATCAGTGCACTGAGTGCAGGCATGGGGAGATGAACTCTGTAGCCAGGCACATTGTTCATGGGGGGGCCTGGTGGGGCACAACTGAAGTCTGTTGATGTTTATTAATGGCACATGCCGATGTTTAGTATAAGACCCCTTTCACACGGGCGGACCGTTTAGGTCCGCCTGTCAGTTTTTTCGGCGGACCTGAACGGACGAAGACTGGGATGCTAGTAAAGTTCATGTGCGCCCCAATAATGTGTGTGTATATGTGTGTATATGTGTATATATATATATATATAATATATATATATATATATATATATACACACACACACGCATGTGTGTTTTACCTTTGGGGTGGAAAAAAAAAAAAGATTACAGCGCACACATACAAAAATTACATT